>NC_139031.1:84442604-84597104 GCF_964662115.1 Mustela nivalis
ACAGGAAAGGGAACTCCATTCTAATTGTGGAACTGTAATCCACTCACAGATTCCTTAAGGGAATATAGGATGCTACTGAGCCATTAATTAATGATCACAAAGGTATGATTCAAAGGGAACACAAGGGGAAGGTGCACAGGTGAGCTCTCTACCTGGACAGACCACCACCTGTTGTGATAAATTTTCTGGAAACTCTCCCCAATCCCATGAGAACTTCTCCCTTCAATATCACCTGCAACATTTCTTAAGCATTTCCCAGGAATGCAACAATAATTGAAAGTGGTCTCCGCTGAAATTTGTCACAAATTATAAAATGGCAAAATTGGAATAAGGGAGTTTGGACAGAATTTCAACCAATGGAAGGCACCAACCTTGAAGATGCAAGGGTTGTCTTAGAACTTCTGTGAGAGGGGCGCCTGGGTGGCTCAGTGGGTTAAGCCACTGCCTTCGGCTCAGGTCATGATCTCAGGGTCCTGGGATTGAGTCCTACATCGGGCTCTCTGCTCAGCAGGGGCCTGCTTCCCTTCCTCTCTCTCTGCCTGCCTCTCTGCCTACTTGTGATCTCTCTCTGTCAAATAAATAAATAAAGTTCTTAAAAAAAAAAACTTCTGTGAGATATTACGGTAATCATCTATGTTGCATTATCAAAGTCCCACAATATTTTCTCACGGGAAAAAAAATAAGGCAACAAAAACTCCACTGAAAAACAAAGAGAAGTGAAAACTTTAAATATCCAACTAACTTATACAGGAGCATGTGGGAAGCCAGCCCTGCAGGCTGTGTGCCGTCCCTGGCTCTGGGGATAAGAGCAGGTAGGCAGGTGTTCATTCTTGTTTGGGAGCTCAGCAGCATGGTTTCTCAATGAGCCAACAACAGGAGGCATTTCACCTTGATATGCTGCTTAATTGCATATTTTAACACACTGAACTGTGAAGTCAATTTAATTATGTAAAATTAAAGTTCCAACCAGATAAAAAGGATTTGAAATGAAAGCTTCATTTTCCATTTCTTTCATTAATTGTGAGAGGATAAATAATTACATTTTCCAGAACTCCTGTGCCACAAATATCTCTTTTCCTTGTCAGACACCGTTCATAAAGAGGTATGTTTCTGCATTTGTGTATATGGTCTTTGGAATTGCTTATCAGATAATTGGGTCCTCTCATGAGCAGTTTTAAAGTCACTCTGTCTTCTAGCACTTAAACTGCAAATGAGAAAACATGATTATCCATTAAGAGGTGACTCTAGCTACCATTTATTAAGTGGCTTAAGCTCTTTTTATGCTATAATAGGCGGAGTTAAATTCATTTTACTCAAATAGCTAATTGAGAAACCATTCAGAATCTTGATTTAAAGGTCCCACGGATGTCATGCCACAACCACAGTGTGAGTGGCAGTGTGGTGTAGTGGAACGAACGTGTGCTGCCTGGAGCCCACGTGGTCTCTGACATTCCCTGAGAGCCCTGCTCCCAGATTTCAATAGTTCCAGAACGAAACTTCCTCCTGCATAAGATTCAAGGTTGTCAATGGCACCTGCTGTTTCTTCCAGCTCTAAAATATTCTGATTTGGGGGACACCTCCAGAGTGTCTTTAAAGATGGTCCAAGGGCAGTAAGAGCTCCTGCCTCAGAGCAGTGAATATGCCAATGGCTCTTAGGAACTTGTTGGCAACATAAGGGTAACTAAGAGAAGGAAACGATGAAGGTCCAGGGGAAGGAGCTCTAGGAAGCCCAGGGTGTGCCTCCCTGAACAGCGCTGTCACACCCCCATCACTCACACCACCAAGTGAAAGGAGTCAGATTTAGAAACGCTGGCTGATGTGCCTCCTTGCCTAACTAATTCCCACGTTATGTGGTGCCTATGTGGACACCTTGACAGTGGACAGAGCCCTAGATCAGAGAGAAAAACTTTGTCTCTGGTCTCAACTCCAACAAGAAGGGTCATTAGGACTTTGAGCAAGTCCCTAATAACCCGAAACCTCAGTTTTATGTTCTTTAGTGTGAGAATACTAATACCCAGGTCTGCCCCCGTGGGATTGGGAAAGCCCAGTGAAAGCATGTATGTAGACAAATTTATAATCAAAATGATCATTACTGATCAGGAATGAATCCAGGACTCAAACACAAGTCATTTTACTCAAATTTTCAAGTTTTTTCTACCATACAAGATGGTGAAATAATTCTTTTTAAGATTTTGTTTATTAGAAAGTGCACAAGCAGAGGGGAAAGGAAGAAGCAGACTCTCTGCTGAGCAGGGAGCCTGATATGGGACTTGATCCCAGCATCCTGAGCCGAAGGCAAACACTTAAGGGACTAAATGACCCAGGCACCCCAGAATTATTTCTTAAAATACTCTGATTTGATTGCTTTCTACGTGACCAATGAACCCTGTACAAGTAAAGAGTTTAGTCTTACTTTCATTTGGTAGCTTTTAGATAATGTTAATCAAAAATCTAATCTACTTGAGAATAGACTACTCCTATGTTGGTACACTGTATGTCCATTGTCATTTGTCTCAAGGTATTTTTTTCATTTCTCTTGATTTCTTCTGTGACCCACTGATAGTTCAGTAGCCTGCCGTGGGTTGCAAGAATGAGAAGCAGCCTTTGAAACTCATCCTCCTTCTTGACTCCATAACTTTGTGGGAACCTAGTGAAGAAGATCAGGAAGCCCTGGCAAAGAGTATAAGCCTTTTGAATTAAATCTTTAATAAGGCCATAGTGAACCCGTGAGCCCCCTGTTTCCCCGTGGGGTTAGTGTTGAACAAAGTGTTCGTGATCATCATTCTTATATTACCTTTTCGCAGTCAACTGCAATGAGCCACCTTGAGACTCCATCAGCTTCTAATGGCTGCCCCTGCCTAGATTCCTTTCTGCCTCGCTGGATTCTCTCTGTGGAATCTCCTATGGGGTTTCCTCCCTACTTCTGCACTCACTCTGTAGGTTATCTCATTGGGTGCCATGTCTTGAGGAAACCATACTAATGACTCCCAAGTTTAATACACCAGTACCTCTCCAGGGAACTCTGGTCTCCCCTACCGAACTCCTACTTGATATCCTTTCTCAATATCTACTGAGCATCTCAAACTTGACATGTTTGAGTACCTGATGTTTCTTCCCCCCCAAAGCCACCACTTAGCACATTCTTCCCCATCAGATAACAACTACTTTATCCTTCCAGCTGCTCGGGCCAAAACTTTAATCACTCTGGACTCCTCTCTTTGTCTCATGACTCACATTTAACCCACCCAAAGGTCATGTTCGTTCTACCTTCAAAATACAGCCAGCATCCTCTGACTTCTCACTCACCCACCTTGTGGCTGCCATCTTGGTTCAGGCCGTCATTGTAAGACACTCCCACGTGGGTTCGCTGGTGCCACCCATGCACCCTTTTGGTCGGATCTCAACAGAGCAGCCACGGGACACTGTGAAAGGTTGAGGCAGACTGGGCTGTTGCTCAGCTCAGCACCCTCCAGTGACTGGATGACCTTACTCGGGGGAAAAGCCAGAGTTCTTCAGTACAGTTCCAAAGACCCATGCCCATTTGCCTTCATCTTTGCCACTCTGACCTCCTCTCTGTTTTTCTCCACATGTCCTCTGCTCTGGCCATTCCAGCTTCCTTGCTGTTTCTAAAACACACCAGGGAGGTCCTATCTCAGGGACTTTGTGTTTGCTGTCCTGTCTGCCTCCTATTTTATTCCTCAAAGCCATAGAGCTTGCTCCTTTTTTCCTTCAGGTTTTACCCAAACATCACCTTCCTAGGGAGGTGTTCCTGGCCAACCTCTCTAAAATTTCACATGCATGTGTATTCCATCTAACCCACCAAATAGTTTGCGTCTTTGTCTTATGAATTTTCTGCCCCCAGAAAAGTTCCACAAGGCAGGGATTTTTGTCTGTTTTTCCCTACTTGTATTCCCGGTGCCTGGAATCATGCCTGGCATCTGTGGGCCTTCAGCAACCATGTGCTGCCGGAGGGAATTATGGAATGAAATGCATCTATTCTGATTTCTCTCTTATGAGATTCTTTCATTGTTGCACAATTTTTAGCCTTAGGAAGTTTTGGTTTTGGTTAAGTTAAAATACACCTCCTTATAATGTCTACCCACTGCTATTCCCTCTTACACTTAAAGCTATTGGCTTATGTAGAAACACTCCTCATGTCTGTAATGGCTAAAGTTGCACGTTGACCAAACAGACCAATTCCCCGTATCTTGTTGGACATCTGGAGACATTATGTGGTTACTGCTGCCTACTACCCACCCAAGGCACCCTGGTAGAGTGCCACTCTTGGGAAGAAGAGGAGAGCCAGGACATCTGAAAGTGTGGTAGAAGGAAGAGAATCCCATGGGAGTCACTCATGAATGTGTTCTGGAGATTGTCTCCTTCAGCTTATCCTCCATGCCTAATGGTAATCTGGAGAACATCTGAGGTTGCGAGATTGACTCCAGTCCATTCAACAAACACACGCTGAGGTCATAAATGTACCATGGTGTGCTCGAGAAGGGAGCTCTCTCTCTCTGACCAGTACCCAACCTCAGATGATACCCTCAAAATCAGTATATTCCTCTCCGCCTTTCCCAGTTAGTGGACTTGCAAGCAGAAGTGGTTTATGACTCGGAGGGCAAGTACAGTGCTGGCTTCGAATGCCCCATCATTATCTACTCTACTCCAACAGACAAAATGATTTTGATGTCTCAGTGATCTTTTCCATGCCTGAGAAAGGATATCTGGGGATTTTAAATATTAAATCAGCTTGAAGAAAGGAAAGAGAGGAGGGAGTCAAAAGTGGAGAATCGTTATATAACCAAGTCATGATGTCCAAGATTTAGCCGTACCAATAAATTTTCAGTCCATATTCCAGCATGACTTTAAATGAAGTCTTATAACTAGGTTAAAGCCAGCTTTACCCTCCCACCCCCACCTTCTCCCTTTTAACAGTAATATCATGAGACTTGAAAGTGGGGAGAATCATGACCTTCAGAGACACAGCCCAAGCTTATGGATTTTTTTTTTTTCTGAATTATAGATCTGTGGCCAATTCCTTTTTCTTTTATAAACCTGGATCTTATTTTAGATCTCTACAGTCTGGATAGCTTTGATAGGCACCTCAATATTTGAAGTTTATTAGTGATCAATTGTCTCTTTCTAAATTTGCTTTTTTTTTTTTTTTTAACCTGTAGTAAGACTTGCTCATTAAAGTAAACTGCTTTTAGCTCAGGGCAAATCTGTTGTCTAAAGCCCATTAATCTACACTTGTAAACCACAGATATACCTCTGAAAATTATGTCTCCAGCGTAAATATACCAAAAGTAGTTTATTTTCTTCCTGTTTAGATAGTTTCCCAGCCATGAACCCCATAATTCTATCCATCCTGAAGCCTCTGGTTCATTTCCATATGCTCTATCAGAGAATAAGAGGTACAAAGTGAAACATTAGTGTTCTTGACTTAATTCTAGTTGAAGCTCCTTGGGCCCCGGCTTTCTTATACAGACTTATTTTTTAAGTTACATAAATTTATTATTTATTATTATTTTTTTTTTGGCAGAGCAGACGTTTACACTCTTGTTACATGTCCATTGGTTCCATGGGAAGGTCAAAGAACACCGTGAAAATGTAACCTGTCGCTTGTCCCTCAGAAAGGAGAAGCATAGTTGTTAACATCTGGCAGGGCAGATAAGAACACAGAACCAAGAAAAATTCTGCTGAGATAAATAAATGTGGAGATTACTTGCTGAAATAGGTGTTGCCCCTGTAATGCTTCATAGAACATAGGACTCCCCCAAAACCTCAAATTTCATTTTTTACTCTGAGTCTTAAGAACAAGGGCTCTGTCTTAACTTATCGGTTATCTCTGGTGTCGTAGATCCTGGGACATGGTAAGTGCTTAATAAATGCGAGCACTTACCGTGATTTTCATTGCCTCAATCTGATGAAAAAAACTGTGTAAATATTTCATGAATGCCCCCACTTCACATGAAGAAGTTTGTCCCTTCTTTGATTGCAAAGGAAATAAATTTGCCTACACGTTACACACAGATACATATTTTAAAAGAATCATGGAGTAGAATGTTAGAGATACTGTAACTCTGCCACTTTAGGCCAATCACTGCATCTCTCTCAGCCTTGTTTCAACCTCCACAAAAATGCCCTGTGCACTTACCTTGTGCCAAGTAGTGGCCAAAACTATGACTTTCAATTCAGCAGACCTTTATCATATGCCTCAAGCATGTCCAGCCTAGTGATAGACACTGAGAGTTCAAAATGAGTGGGAGTGGGACGCCTGGGTGGCTCAGTAAGTTAAGCATCTGCCTTCGGCTCAGGTCATGATCCCAGGGTGCTGGGATCGAGTTCCGAAACTTGCTTGGTGGGGAACCTGCTTCTCCCTCTGCCTGATGCTCCCCTGCTTGTCCTCTCTCTCTCTTTCTCTGACAAATAAATAAAATCTTAAAAAAAAAAAAAAAAGCTATTAGTGGGAGAGGCTTTGCCCCAAGTCTCCCCTTTAGGGAGGACACTTAGTTTTAAGTGTGAGGTTATATTTCTGTGGCCCATCCTATTCTGGTGTCTGTGGCCTCACCATGCTGTTGAGTGAATGGGTGAGTGAAATCCACTCCCTGACAGTTGACTTATTCCAGCACCAATGAAAGATGATGCCTGTGATAAGCAGAAACTGCTTCCCAAGGACAATTTGACATACAAGATTTCATCCACTGAGAGGCTTTAAAAAATCAGCCGTGTAAAAACATTTGTGAGTCTATTAGTATTAAATAAACAGAAGACCCAACTATGAATGAAATGAAAAATGGGATCGATGTAAAGCCAGGGACAAGAAAGGTAGGGGAGATGGGAAGTTTTCTCTTCTTATCAGAGCATTCATTGTAGAGCAGACTTTTTAAAATCTAAACTCCAGAAATGGCTTTGGGAAGAAGTCACTCTTAATGGCCAACACGATCCCTCTTGAACCCTGGCTTTCCAGCCAGTCAGCCTGCTGATACCCCGTGAGAGCTCTGTTTATATGCATCTCACTGATGTTTTCTTCCTGCTTCACTGCACACCTAACCTGGGCCTCACATTTGATGGGGAGGAATAATCAGTTTGGCTGAGAAGATATCATCTCCCTAACTTACCTTGACTGTGTCCCCTTTGACGAGGTGCCTGGAATAATCAGGAGGCCAAGTGCGAATTCTGGCAGATACCCCGCTATGCCTTCTGCAAGTCCATGTGCTGTCAGCGCCCACAGCATGAGAGTGAAGACATCATCAAGAGATCTGGAGGGCAGAGGTCGACCAGGAAGAAAGGCACCTGTGGTGTTTAGTGTCAGCCCCCCTCCACACACATGAATGTTCTAACAGAGTCACTGGATGGGCTGGCGAAAAGTGCAGGCAGGGACAGCTGGAGATGGCCCAGGTGAGACTGCAGCCCTCATAACAGGTTAGCATCTCCAAAGAGAATCAGCTATCCCTCGTCCCAGAGGAGACAAGCCCAGAAGTCCCACAAGCAAGTTCCATCTGCTGACCTGAGAATTCCTCTCCAGAGGCCGACCTTTCGGTGCCAGCGTACAACACGAACCAGACGTCCTCTGACCGTTCAGGAGGAGAAATGCCATTGTCTGGTCTCCAGCAGCTTTGTTTCTAGTTCACACGCACACAAGAACAGGAAAAAAAGCTTTTCCTGACCTTGGTAAGGGGTGGGGTACAAAGATCACTTGTAAATCATTGCAGCTCTCTCCAAGTCCCTTTTTTTGGAAGATTTTCTAGAAGCAGGAGCAGCTGCTGTTTTTATTTGTTCATTTCTGTCTCCTTTATTATTCTTGTGGATTTTTTTTTGGAGTGCAGTTGACACAAAGTGACACACAGTGTTGGGTATACACCTAGTGACTTGGTAAGTCTGCTTTATGCTGCGCTCCCCACAAGTGTAGCTGCAATCTCTACCACCGTACACGCTCTGATATGACCTTTGACTCTTCCCTATGCCAAACCTTCAGTCCCATAGCATTCATTCTGTAACTGGGAGCAACTGGGTTTTTTGTTTTTGTTTTTTAGTCAACTGCGTGGTAGACTCAATATCTTCACGTGTGGGGTGATGATGATGTCCTATTGGGGATCTCCCCTGAGGATCAAGCTAAAGAGGATGCAGTTGCAGAGGGAGGGCTTGTAGAACCAGAAATCATGTGTGATTCTGTCCAACCATCTGGAGAGATCTAAAGAATATTTCAGGGCTTGGGTCCCACCCCAGAGGCTCTCATACATTTGGCGTGAGGCAGTCCAGGTATGAAAACTGCCCCGAAAATTCTGACATGCAGCTGGGGTTGAGGATCAATGGGTTCACCCAACACCCTCCTTTATTTTTTCTTTCTTTCTTTTTTTTTTATTAACATATAATGTATTATTTGTCCCAGGGGTTCAGGTCTGTGCATCATCAGGCTTACACACTTCACAGGACTCATCATATCACATGCCCTCCCCAATGTCCATAACCCAACCACCCTCTCCATACCCTCCCTCCCTCCTCAGTTTGTTTTGTGAGATTAAGAGTCTCTTATGGTTCGTCTCCCTCCCAATCCCAAGTTGTTTCATTTTTTTCCTTCCCTACCACCCAAACCCCCCACTCTACCTCTCAAATTCCTCATATCAGGGAGATCATATGATGGTGTCTTTCTCTAATTGACTTATTTCGCTCAGCATAATACCCTCTAGTTCCATCCACGTCTTTGGACATGGCAAGATTTCATTTCTTTTGAAGGCTGCATAGTATTCCATTGTGTATATATACCCCATCTTCTTTATCCATTCATCTGTTGATGGACATCTAGGTTCTTTTCATAGTTTGGCTATTGTGGACATTGCTGCTATAAACATTCGGGTGCACGTGCCCCTTCAGATCACTACATTTGTGTCTTTAGGGTAAATACCCAGTAGCAATACCCTCCTTTTACAGATAAAGAGGCAAGGCTCAGAAAGGGAAAGTAAAGAGCATCTCATCAGCTCAAATTATTATCATTAGAAATCAGCAGGTAACCCATAGCTGAATTTCCCTCTGTAACAGGCTAAGAAATCACTGCTGTTTGAGTTCCGTTGCTGCCTTTTTTGGAGAAAGAGCTCTCCCCCAGCCCTGGGAAATTGATATGTGTCCCCTGCTAGCTCTGTGAACGTGCGCATGCCTCTCCAAACCTCAGTGTCGCCACTAGGGCATTTCTAGAAACTGCCTTGCAGAGATTTTGTGAAAATAAGGTAATGCCTGTAACCTGTCACGATCCCTGGCCCTTATCAGCTGTGGTTCTTTCAAGAGCTTTGATTTTGCCTGACAGACGCATATACAGTGCTTAGTCCACGCTGGGTTCCCATGATGCAGAGCACAGCTCCTCCCCCACCCCCCTTCCCGGATCTTGTCCCTGCAGCCCCGTGTTGTCCTGATGACGGCCTTAACTAACGTCCAGAGATTGCTTCCTCTACGTGCTTAAATATGACTTGGTCATCTGGCAGCTTTTTTGAGTATTTTTAAGAGGCCTGCTGAGGGTTGATTGGTTGGTTGGTTGGTTGGTTGGTTGGAGGTTTAGTTTGGCACATCACCTGCCTACAGAAGCCCTATCTCAGGGTGAGTTGGGTGGGGGGGGACTCTTCCGTGTGCATTTGCTGCCCAGCGAGCTCACACCATGCAGCTGGGTCTGCACATTCCGTGACAGTTACCAAGGGGAGCCCTGGATTCCCTGAGGAAAATGTGACTCACTCCTTACAGTGTTGCCTATTTTCAACCTGCTCAGAATGACTCCATCACTGCATTGCTGGACAGATGAAGGACAAGCCAACCCACGGCCTTTAAAATGTCCGGGAGTGGTATTTTTCAAAAGAGATGGAGGACAGGGATTCCAGCCATATTCTCCGACATCCCGCACAAAGAGGAGAGAATATGATCACTTCCGTTCTTTCACAGGGTTATAAAAATACAGTGCCACGAGGCTGGCAGGTCCCTGTGTTTGGGTCAGAACACATCTATTTCCCTCACTATAAACACGGCAAATAACATACACATATCAAACCAACATAAGAAATAAAATTTTTATTTGGAGTTACAATGAACTTTGAGACTCTGCCCTCATTATGCAAAAAAAGAAAAAAAGCCATTTTTCTCTGTGTCTCCTGCTGCTCTCTGATGTGATCCTGTCCCTCACCAACTCACTCATACCCACTACTCACTAGCCTCATCATTATTATTATTCAAATAATAATAACTCTCTGGGAGTAACTGCCAAACTTCTGTGAACCCAGTATTTACCTGGGATGGTTATTTTAAATGGAATGAACTTACCTGGGATGTTTATGTTAAGTGAAATTCTGGCATCTGTAATATTTTATTAATTAACTTTATTTTTTAAAACTACTAGTTTTATGTTTATAGCAAAATTGAGGAAAGTACAGAGAGTTCTCACATACCCTTTCCCCCCACACACAGCCACCTCTACCGTCAACATCCCGCATTTGGTCCCTTTGTTGCAGTCGGTGAGCCAACGTTGACACTGAAGTCTGTAGTTGACATTAAGGTTCACTCTTTGTGTTATACATTCTTTGGGCTTTGACCATTGGAATCTTTATTTTTAATAAGCACATTTAGGTACGTGTGATACAGTTGATTTGAGAACCACACCTTAAGCAACACTGCTCTGAGTCATTTGTAATCATATTAGCACTAAAATTATAATGTAATGTTACAGAGGCTAGTGACCATAGACAGACGAGCACCTTTGCTTCAGAGTTCCTTTTCATAAATATCGTGGCTGTATTCCATGTATAAATAGGCTCTATTCCAAAAGTTTACTTCTAGATTGGTGTTTTGGAACTCAGATTACATGCCTTTTCATAGAAAGTATTGATGTACACAACAATCAAATTCTTAGACCTGCCCTTCAAACCCCATTTCATTCATAATGTTACAGGACTAAGGTTATTTTAGCAATCACATTTCAAAAGGAAGCAGGAGAAATTCATAAAGTTAGTAGATAAAAATATATTTTTAAGGGACGCCTGGGTGGCTCAGTTGGTTGGACGACTGCCTTCGGCTCAGGTCATGATCCCGGAGTACCGGGATCGAGTCCCGCATCGGGCTCCCAGCTCCACAGGGAGTCTGCTTCTCCCTCTGACCTTCTCCTCGCACATGCTCTCTCACTGTCTCTCTCTCAAATAAATAAATAAAATCTTTTAAAAAAAATATTTTTTTAAAAATCTTTGAGAACTGGAAGTATGATAGGATTTTCAGACAAAACTACAAAGGCACAAGCCTTAAGGCAAAAAATATATATTAATTGAATTACATCAAAATAGGACTTCTGGAGGCAGCTGGGTGGCTCAAGTCATGATCTTGGGGTCCTGGGATGGAGTCCTGCACTGGGGTCTCTGCAACAGGAAGTCTGCTTCTCCCTTTCCGACTGCCCCTCCCCCACCCATATTCTCTCTTTTTCTCAAATAAATAAATAGAATCTTAAAAAAAAAAATAGGACTTCTGCTCATGAAGGACAACAGGACAAAGACTAGGTGACAGATTGGGAGAAGTCATTTGGAATATTTCAAGCCAATGAGTGCCTAGACCCAGGAATTCCTCCAAATTAATAAGAAAAAAATTAAAATCACTTACAAAATAAGCAAAGATAATGAATAGACACTTTGTAAAAGAGGAAGCTCAAAAACTGAACTAGCATATGAAGAAACGTCCCAAATCATTGGTAATTAGAAAATTGTTAATTAAATGAGTTGTCAACTTGGACTTTTTAGGTTCACAGAATTTAACAAGATAACAGGTACGGATTTGCTTCCATGCATTGTTAGTGGGAGTGTGCACTGAAGCAACTATTCTAGAGAGCGATCTAGTCCAATTGTTAAACACTCCTGGTGACACGAACAGTTCTGTTCCTGGATTTATACCCAGGAATTTCTTACTAGGGCCCTAAGGAACTGTGTCTGAGGATGCTTACTAAAGTATTATTTGTGGTGGGGAGTTGCAGAAAATCTAGATGTTCATTATGCAGGGGTGAATAAATAACTGTGGAGATATTTAAGGACTGAGATTGAGTTACAGGTTTCTGTAAAAGCTGTTCCTAACCTTTAAGGAACAGTATATCGCCCTGAATGTTTGACAGACGTACTATTATAGCCTAATGTTGATGTTCGTACTAATATCAACAGTTACAGTCTGGCGTATATAAAATCTAAATACAAAATTGTCAGTTTCTAATGAAATAGAGGGTTAGCCTCAAGTCTCTTTTAAGAGAAAAATAAATCCTCAGTCCCAGAGTAGGAGTAGACCTGCTTAAACAGCCAAAAATAGGTATTCAGATTATGTTATAAATCCAACAGTTTTTCCTTTAAAGGAGCATTCATACCAAAGACAAACTCTAAACACCTCTGGCTGGGTGTAAAATATCCCTTTCTCTGCCGGCAAAATTAAATTTATATGTGCCTTTTGTATTTTAAAAAATAGGATGTTGTACCAAGCATCTGGTACCAAGGGCGGTACCCTGCAAGTAAGGAGGAAAAAAGCAAAAACAAAGAGCCCAGAACGTGAAAATCAATAAAATAGTAGTCATGAATATATAAAGGGGATTCTCCTTTATCTCTATTTGAGTCCATATTGCAGCTAAGACCGTGTCTTGCTTCGTTCGGCACCCATAGGGCCTGGCATCAGCAGGTTCTCACCACCGACTGAAACTTAAATAACAAGGAACTTTGTGCACTCCACCCAAAATGTAAAACCTGAAATGAAAAGTGATGAGATATTAACATGTATTACACGTGCAATCTTACAGGTACAGATTCATTTTTCTGTACCACCTGGCCCATTCCACATGTCATTGTTTGCTTTTCACAGGGAAAATATCACCCAAACAAGCTATGGAACAGATGCACATAATCTGTCCTAGGAACATACACTGAGGGCCTTCTTCCTATTATTAGAATGCTCTCTCGGTCTCCTGTAAGAGTTGGGTCTTAAAATGAGACTAAATATTTAAAATACGGAGTGCCAAGTTTCCTTAATCCTTATATCTTTTTTAAAGATTAGAGCAGGCTTATGTCGTCTTGAATAATTTAAGAGATGCAAATACGAAATTGTCATTTGAAACATCTCAACTCAGGTAATTCCATGAATGTTTCTCTCTGTAATACACTTGATTGACAGATGATTTCCCAAGCTGATTTTTAAATGGAACCAAGGACAAGTAGACATCTGAGGGAATTGCTTTTCGCTGTCTTCTGTTAAGCAAGGGAAGATGGAGTGGGCTGAGAATCTCTCGTTTCCTGAAAACTGACTTTTTAAAAATGTCGGAAGGGTTCATCAAGTCTCCAGATTCTGCTTTTAAGAAAAACATGTTGGGGCGGGGGAAGGGGTGATGCTAGCTGGGAGGGGGGCCCTGGGAGTGGGCGTTATCAAGAAGCCCAAATTGTGGGAGCTAGCCCCACATCTGCATTTGCGCCCAGCACAGCCTCTGCTTTGAGGGTGTGTGTCTGCATGAGCACATGTGTCTGCATGAGGGCGTGTGTTTGCTTGAGGGCGTGTGTCTGCGTGAGGGCACGTGCCTGTGTGAGCGTGTGTGTCTGCGTGAGCGTGTGTGTCTGCATGAGGGCAAGTGTCTGCGTGAGCACGTGTGTCTGCGTGAAGGTATGTGCATGAGTGTGTGTGTTTGAGGGCATGTGTCTGGGTGAGGGCATGTGTGTCTGTGTGAATGTGTGTCTGCATGAGCACACATGTCTGGGTAAGGGTGTATGTATGAGCATGTGTGTGTTAGGACATGTGTCTGCATGAGGGCTTGGGTCTGCATGAGGTTGCCTGTCTGTGTGAGTGCATGTGTCCACGTGAGTGCGTGTGTCACGTGAGCATGCATGCATGAGCACATATTTTTGAGGGCGTGTGTCTGCGTGAGGGTGTGTGTCCATGTGAGGGTGTGTCTCAGTAAGGGTGTGTGTCTCTTGAGGGTGTGTGTGTAAGCATGTGTGTCTGTGTGAGGGTATGTCCATGTGAGGGTGTGTCTCAGTAAGGGTGTATGTCTGCGTGAGGGTGTGTGTGTGAGCATGTGTGTCTGTGTGAGGGTGTGTGTCCACGTGAGGGTGTGTCTCAGTAAGGGCGTGTGTCAGCGTGAGGGCTTGTGTCTGCATAAGCATGTAAGCATGTGTGTGTAAGTGCATGTGTCTGCAGGAGGTCATGTGTCTGCATGAGGGCGTGTGTCTGCGTGAGTGTGTGTGTCCACATGAGCACGGGTGTCTGCATGAGCGTGCGTGTGTGAGCTCATGTGTTTGCGTGAGGGTGTCTGCATGAGGGCGTGTGTCTGGGTGAGGGCGTGTGTCTATATGAGAATGTGTGTCTGGATGAGCATGTGTGTCTGGGTGAGCAAGTGAGGGATGTGTCCATGTGAACATGTGTGTGTCTGCATGAGCGCATGTGTCTGCAGAGGGCTCCACTGGCGTTTGAATGCTGACAATTAGGGTAGAGTCTCCTAATTCAACAGGGACCTGCCTCACAGAATATGTCATGAGGAATAACAGATAAAAAGACAATGGAATCCTTTGCAGCTACAAAAGACTGCAAAGATGATCATGAGGAATAATTCCCCAGAGAACAGAGGTATTGTAACCAAGAAGCTACCAAGCAGGTTTTATCAGAAGACTGTCCCCGTGCTCCCTGGGTCTGGCATGAGGACAGGGCTGTGAGTCTGGGGGTGCCTAGACCCGCACTGTGCAGCAGAAATGTCACGTGAGCCACATATTTACATTTTCTTTTCACTTTTTTTTTTACAGTGACAATAATACTGTGTGGTATACTTGAAACTTGCAAGGATCTTGCCATCCGTGGCCACACGTTAATTTTTTTAAAAAGTGAACTTGGTTTTATTAATTAATTTTATGACTATGGTTATCTGAACTTTCCATTTAACATGTAATCAATAGAAGAAATTACACGTTTTATAGTTTGCTTTTTTCATGCTAAGTCTTAAAAATCTGGTGTATATTTTACGCATGCAGCTTGTCTCAGTTCAGATGGGCCACACTGCACATGCTTGGTGGCCACACGTGGCCTGTGGCTCCTGTATCAGATGGCCAAGTCCTTGGCAGCAGACAGCCCACTTTATAAGAGATGTCTGACTTGTGCTGAGGAACGTCCATGTGAGTGTTCTCTTAGTTTTCCTCAAATATTGATGGAATCTTACTGACTGGATTTCCCAGCAGGAACCAGCTTCATGGAGGGAGGAGGAGAAGCACCCTTGTTTTCTAAGCTACTATGAAAGCAGAGACTTAGGTCACCTCATTTGCCCTACAACAGGTCTGTGAGGAGAGGAAGTGGTCCTCATTTCATAAAAGAGAACATCAAGATTCAGGGAGGCCAAGGACTTGCCAAGGTCACACAATGGGGGCAGGGACTCAGGCTTGGCTCCAAACCCTGGCCCTTTCACTCTACCGTGTTTCTGCTCAGGCATCCCTGGGTAGCAGGTGCTTCTCAAACCAAAGAGCTTCCAAATCCCCCTGAAGGTCTTATTAAAACACTGGCTGGGGACGCCTGGGTGGCTCAGTTGGTTAAGCAGCTGCCTTCGGCTCAGGTCATGATCCCAGCGTCCTGGGATCGAGTCCCACATGGGGCTCCTTGCTCGGCAGGGAGCCTGCTTCTCCCTCTGCCTCTGCCTGCCATTCTGTCTGCCTGTGCTCGCTCTCTCTCCCTCTCTCTCTCTGACAAATAAATAAAATCTTTTTAAAAAATAATAAAATAAAATAAAATAAAACACTGGCTGGGGGTGCCTGGGTGGCTCAGTGGGTTAAAGCCTCTGCCTTCAGCTCAGGTCATTATCCCAGGGTCCTGGGATCGAGCCCCGTATCGGGCTCTCTGCTCAGCAGGAAGCCTGCTTCCTCCTTCTCTCTCTCTGCCTGCCTCTCAGCCTACTTGTAATCTCTGCCTGTCAAATAAATAAAAAAAATCTTAAAAAATAAATAAATGAATAAATAAATAAAACACTGGCTGCCGGGCCCCACCCCTGAGTCCTTGATTCGGGTCAGAGTGGGGCTTCCAAGTTCCTAGGAGATGCTGATGCTACTGGTCCAGGAATGACATTTGAGAACCTCTGCCATGGAGACTGGATTTAATGCCTTTCATAGGGGTTGGTCTGTCTCTCTGTCTGTCTTAAGCAATAATGGAACATCATAGGGATGCTGCTAGAAACCAACCTTTGATTGATAAATATGTCCATTGTTCTCTTAGCTAATGTTGACTACCATGTAGTATGGACTGGAACAGGTCTCCTTATTCTGAACCTTTTTATTCATTTATAATTAACCAGCGAACGTAAGTTCTTCATTGTCGGTGGGGAAGCGTACACCTCTTCACTCAGTTCCTGCAGGGAAGAAGAAATTACACGTGTGGATGTCTTGTACCATGTAAACATTGGGTAGGCTTTTCTAAAGTACACACACTTCTAAGTCATCACTACTTCCTTTTGAAAAATTCATACAGTATCTCTCATTCAAGATGCAGCCACATCAAGTATTTTCCCAGTGGTATTTTTTTTAGATTTTAATTATTTATTTAAGAGACAGAGCACAGAAGGAGTGGAGGGAGAAAGAGAAGCAACCTCCCCCCAGCCCCAGCAGGGACCCCGATGTGGGGCTTAATTCCAGGACCCTGGGATCATGACCCGAGCTGCAGGCAAGAGTTCAACTGACTGAGCCACCCAGGTGCCCCCAAGTGGCATTTTTTAAAAGCAACTGAGAGTCACTGTGCATTCAGCACAGCTTAGAAAAATCCTATCTGAGGGGCGCCTCAGAGGCTCAGTTGGTTGAGCAGCCGACTCTTGGATCATGAGATCGAGCCCCTAGTGGGGCTTCCTGCTCAGCAGGACGTCTGCTTGAAGAGTCTGTCCCTCTGCCCCTCCCTTCATTCTCAAATAAATAATAAATCTTCACCAACAACAACACAAAAGAAAAATCCTGTCTGAGTCTGCAGCTTAACTATATGCTACCCGCCACTGTTGGGCTCAAAAAGCAAGCAATTATTTAACTCTCCACCTAACCACAAGGTCCACCACCTTTTGCTCTACCAAGAAGCTTAGGAGCACTTTCAATCTTCCTGGCCGCTGACCTCTAGCCCTTTTCATTCTTGGAAGGGAGGACCTTTTCTGTTCCTCTCATTTATTTTTAATGACTTTTCGGCCCTCTCATCTACCCCAGCTCCACACCCTGCCACATCTGAACAGGTCACCTTCTGCGTGTCATGGAGCCCATCATTTTCACAAGATGACAGCCGTCCTGGGAGTGCCGGTTGGCCAGGACCAGGTCAAACGGATATTGGCGCTGAGAATGGAGGAGTTCCCTTCATTAGATGCCAGAGCAGAAATCTGAGGAACATCTGTGTGTTCCAAACAGAAAAGGGCGGCAGGGCCCTGTCTTCCCCTCAGTCACCAGCTGGCGGCGGAAACGAGAGGCAGGCACAGTGGGGCATCAGGCTGGGGAGGCCCTGAGGTCTCTCCACTTTACTCACAGCCTGGACCTTTCATAGCAGGTGCTTTAAGCCTGTTTGCTTCTCTGAACATGGATTGATTTGGTTTTTTGGTTTTGGTTTTTAGGAGGGTAGGGGCAGAGGGAGAGGGAGAGAGACTCCATGCACACATGGTGCCCAGCACGGGGCTCGGTCCCACGACCCTGAGATCATGACCTGAGCTGAAATCAAGAGTCAGACACTTAACCAACTGAGCCACCCAGACTCTCCTGGTTTTTATTTTAAATTTAGAAGAGTTCGTCCTTCTAGCACTGAGAGCTTTTAAGAAGAAACGGCAGCGGGGCGGGGAGGGTGGTGGTTAATATATTGGAATAAATAAAAAAGACTAAAAATGATAATATCCCCCCAATCTCACAAAGACACATTTTGAACAAAAACTTTAGAAGAAAAGGCCACCGTTCAGTCATGCCACCGAGAATACCTGCCATTTCTCCACGCTCTCCCCCAGCGTTCCCCTCTTGACCACTGGGCTCTGCTCTGTACTTGGGTACTGCTTCCAGAAGCAGTGGTGGAAAGAAGGCAGGTTTGGGGAAGCGTGGCGTACATGTCCTAAACCCAGAATCCCTTCACTGGAGTTGATTCAGAAGCCAGTAGAACTGCCCTGGAGTGAGCTTCCCCAGATACATAACCTACTAGAATTCCCATTTAACTGCATCTCCATACCAGCAGGAACCTCATCCCTGAAACACAAGGCCCATGCCTGGGATGAAGAGACATAGGGTGCCATACTGCGGTCCCTTAGGTAGCAGCGCCAGCAGGCCATATGAGGAAACAGCGTTTTGTCTCGAGAACATCACAAGGAAGAAGGTTAATGGATTTTGCTGGGCACCACCAAAGGGTTTTCTAATCTAGCCACATTCCCTTGCTATAGCTCAGTGCTTCCCAGACTTCCACGTGCCCGTGCGTCAACTAGGGATCTTGTTAATACACAGGTTCTGATTCCGAAAAAATAGCCAGTGATGCCGGAGGACCACGCTTGGGGTAGCAAGAACCCAGAGGACTCGGTTTCCTATCTGGAAACGCTGCCTGGCATGACAGGGCTAATATCCAGGAGCTGAGAGTAGATTGTCGACTGCAGCAGAAGGGGAAGGAGAGCGACCCAGGGAACGAGGAGAGAGAATAAGCACCCGAGCACGAGTGACCAGAGAAGGCAGGTGGAGCCGCACCGAGAGGGTAACGTGACAATAGCAGGTGGTAGTAGCTAGGCAAGCAGTCGCAGTCTAGGATGTGAGGAGCATTGAAAGGGTAATATATGCAGTGGGGAATCTCAAAAATACCACATATCTACGTGAGCAGGCAGCTGAGTCACAGATATATAGCCGTGGGACTCAACACGGAACAGGAGACAAAGAACCGAGGGAGGAGAGGGAAGGGGGGGACAGAGGTCTCAGCAGGGTCAAGGAGATGGTGGGGGTCGGGGGACCAAGACACAGACTCAAATCAGGGTCCACAGGACAAGGATCCATTTACCAAAAGTGGAGCTTCAGAAACGTGGTGGAGCCCATAAACATAGAGACTCAGCCCTAAGGACACTGATCTTTAATATGCTCGGTCTGTGGGCCAGACCCTGGGGCAAAGGGCTTCAGAGATCCCACGTCATTCTTATGGATCTCTGGGGCAGGCATTCGTACTCCATTTTGGACAAATATCTGAGGGTCAGAGGGATTCCCTACCTTGCCATTATTAATAAAGGTCAAACCAAAACTCCCATTCTGTGCTCTTTCTGTGACCCACCACGCAGGCCTTCCATCAAAGAGGTAACCTTAATGCCAGCCTGGGCCTCCTGCCATCTGCGCCCCTAGATCTGAGGAAGGGGGTAGGCCTCCTTCCATGTGGGAAGTGGCCACAACCGAAGACGGAAGGAGGAGGGAAAAGTGAGACGCCAGGCATCGTGTGACCTAGGGAAGACCTGCTGTCTCAAGGCTGCGATCGTGATTATGCCAAGAAGAGTTTCTTTGTTATCTTACTTCATCTGGGAAGTACCCTATCTGAAGCTCAGGGCTTGCCAATAATAATGCAGCAAGAGGACAGGAGAGACACTGTAAGGGTCACAGTGTCCCAACCTTAGACCTTGTGCTCGTTTCTCCATGTTGGTCTCTGAACTGGCCTTCCCTCTGGAGCCCAGTGAAAGAAATCAAAGGACCCCACAGCATATTCACCTGTCGCATACATGTGCTGATGAGCACTCTTCAGCCGAAATGAACAGAAATGGACTGAACCTCATTTGAGAGGAGAGGAGGCAAAATAGGGGCACCTGGGTGGCTCAGTGAGTTAAGCATTCGACTCTAGATTTCAGCTCAGGTCCTGATCTCAGGGTCCTGGGATCAAGCCCCTCATTGGCTCTATGCTCAGCACTTAGTCTGTTTGCATTTCTCTCCCTTTGCCCCTCCACCCCCGCCTTAAATAAATAAAATTTTTTTTAAAGGCCAAGTAGATATAGTGGGGACATACCGAGTCACCCACTGAATTCCACTGCATCCTATGCGTGGCTTGCTGCAGGCCACAGGAAGAAGAGTAGAAACTGCATTGGTTGGACTCCGTAGAGCATCGTTCTGGACATCGCCTAGCTTCCACCCAGTGGAGCTGACCTCAAAAGCTGGAGCCACGCCCCATAGTTGATGAGGGAATGAATGTGTGTGGGGTGGAGGCTGACTGTGGTAGCAGCTATTTCTGTGGCCAGGTCTTGGCTTCACAGGTGTCAAGAATTCTTCTGGTGTGGATCTCGGTTGAAGCCACGTGGTTCTAAAGCCAGTGGCTCTGGGATCAGCTTCTTTCCTAGCTTTCTGGAAGGGCAGGTAGTAACTCTCTCTGAGGGTCACTTCTGTGGGGCAGCTTGGGGGAGTTGTTTTAAAAGCTTGGCCTCGAGCCTGCTCCTCTCCCTTCCGGCAATGTTGTAAATACCCAATTCCCACATTAAATCCCTTTCTGCTTAAACCAGCTAGAATGGATTCTCTTATCTGCAACTGAGCCTTGACTAATCCAGAAGGAATTTACAATAAGGATATTTGGGGTTGTCACCGAGAAACAGAATAGTCAAGAAATCAGGAAGTAGTCTTTTGCTCTCTGTGTGTGTCTCTCTCTCACCTACTTCAGCTTGCCTTCTCAGTAAACCTACCTCCTACTTCCTCTACTGTCCTTTTATACAAGGCACCTTGAGTTCTCCTGATGTCCTCATTCAGAAATAACGGACAATCCTTTGTGCCTAACCCCGAGTTCCCCAAGGAGAAAAACTGAGTGGCATAGATTTCTATCTCTGTTTCAACTGGTTATTATTTCAGCTTCAAAATCCCGTGAAGCTTTTTGGTAGTTCAGTAATTCACATTTACAATGAAGAAAACTGGGACTTAGTTTAAGTGACTTGCCCCAAATCACACAACAGGTAAACTAGAAGACTTGGGATTTACACCCATGTCTCCTGACCTTGAATTTGAGGCTCATTCCACTATGAGCTGCCTCTCCAGTATTCATAATTAGATCTCTGGAGCATTTCACAATTTACAATGTGTTTTCATATCCCCAAACTCATCTGATGCCTCCAGCAGTCCCACTGTTGCCATTATGCCCATCTTACATGCAAGAAAATTGATGCTACGGGTGTTACGTGAAAGCTGGTGCCAAGATTCACTCCTCCATCTCCTGGTTGTCAGAAGAATTCGTGTTGGAAGAGGAGCCAAAAATGTAAATGGAGCCCATCTCCTAGGATAGATCAGATCTGATGTTTCAAAGCCAGGTCTTACACTGGGTTCTAAGAGAAGAAACCAGAAAATGACACTTTGGTTTGCGGGCAAATTTTCTTAGCCCCCCAAATCTGATAAATCTGATAAATCTGATAAATCTAAATAAAGGACAACTTGAAAGGAAAGGTCTCCCCAGCCCGCTACCGGGAAGTGTCTCCTCCGCGCCATCATCAGCACCACAGGAAATGTTATGACCTTCGTAGATTCCTCGGGAGTTGATGAAACACATCTGAAATCGGGATTTGATGATTTTCTTCAAAGTTTAAAGACCAGCAGGGGCTGCACAGCGCTCTCGAGCTCCGTATTTGGCCAAAGACCTTGCTGTAGCCTCTTTCTGTACTTCAGAGAGATACCTAGATGACCTTCCAATTTTAATACGCCTTGGAAAGTATTTCTATTGTCAAGGGACAGGATTAGCATGAAGGACTCATCCTCACTTCTTGTCATCCCCTTGAGAAGTAATAATAGGGTGGTTGTTGTTTTTTTCACCTAACTTTTGCAAAGAAAGACATTTCCCAAGAGAAATTACAAAGGCATTTTCTGCACCATCTTTAATAGTTATTGAGCTGCTGTCATGTGCCAAGTACAATGCAGGGCATGCAAAGGACCAAATACTTCTAGGTTTTTGCAGGCTGCTCCATTATTTCTCCCAGAGTGACCTTGTGGCAGCAGGGCAGAGCCCTGTGATAGAAAGCTCAATTATTGCAATTCTCCCTCAGCTGAGCCTTCAGCAGGCATTTCCACTCCTACAGTTTATGTGCAATGCAGATGTTTGATTACTTTGAGGCACCGTGATGGAAGTCCAGGCTCCAATCTCTTGTGCAGAACTCCTGCCTTTTTTCTGGCAAAGTTCTGTCAGCCCCTTCACGGTCAGTATCAGGCTCGCTCCTAGCCATTTCACTTCTGACCGCTTCTGGGAACGATTTTAAAACTCCAGCATGTCCTTCCCTATTTTGTAGTCAGCTGTCATCGTTCTCCAAACCCTCCTCTGTGGCTGGGGTCAGTCTCTTTTCTGCTATCTCATCATTGTGTAATAAAATTCTCTGTTCCTGAATTGGCACAGAAATCCCTAATGATTATCTGGAATGACCCTAAAATAATTTCTGTCAATGATAAAGCTGAGCTCTGTCATTATTCTGGTTTTCTAGAGAACAAAAGAAACTCAGATGTGGGAGACGATTTGAAGCCTGAGGAGTGGGGTGATCCAAAGCTAACCCGTACTTTCTTGGGAGCCTGAATGCTCCAGGACCCAAGCTTTGGAAGAGGCACCCTCTTGGCAAGGCCCTGAGATTGGAAAGTTCAAGGATCAGGTGCACGAACCAATAACAAGATCTTTCCCTTGGGTCACTTATGATCTTTGCTGATTTTCTCCACCTTGCTCATTTTATAATGATTCTGATTTTAAAAACTGAAATACTAAATGGGTTCATTTGCACCTAGAAAACTACAGTTGGCCTTCTCTTTAGGATTTGGTCTTACTGTCAAGTCCATGAAAGGTTTGGAGAAATGGAGTCTTTCTCTCCCACCTCCTCTATGAGGCGACTCCTGAAAAGAACCTCTGGGGTTCCTTGGCACACGGTTTGAAAACCACTGCCATACTTCTGGCCTTGTGTATGATCCTCTAATTCTGGGCCTCTCGGATGAGTGGTGGAAGTGTGACATCGGAGGATAAGAAAGAGCGCAAACATTCCTTCTTTCATCCCTCAGTCTTCAACTCCCATTTTTTTTTCTCCTAATTCCCTTCTTAATTTTTCTCCTCTATCACCCTCCCAATATATGGCAATGTTCAAACTGTGAGTTTAGAAAACCATACCAGACGTCCCTGAAAAATCATACTCAAAACACACAGGATAATGTTTCGGGAAGGAAAACCCACTTTAGGAGTTTTCCGTCAATATCTCCAATTGGCACCAAATGCAAACCAGCTTACTCTTGCATACCACATTTGTACTTTTAATTTTCATTATAACTTGCATTTAGCAGAGCTTATAATCATGGGAAGCTTTAGAATTGCTCCTCTTTATCCTCAGAAACTTGGATTTTCTTCTTTTAAATTTAAAAACAAAAATAACGGAACGTCTCCAAATCTCAAATGATGAAGTTATAATCCAAACAAGTAAAAAAAAAGGTTAAAGGTCAAAAGGAATAAGCTGGTCCTTTCTGAAGATAAACTTTGTCAAGGTAACGACCATGTAGAGGCCCTGCAGTGCCATAGTCCTGGAGCAGCTGGGGGTTAGAGGAGCTGAGACTAGTCTTTTCCCCGAAGTTAGGGAATGAGCTCTGGAAGACAGGCGGTGAATGTTGGAGGAACTGTAAACCCAGATGTACCTCTGACAGATGGCCTCCGTCTTGGAGAGGACCTAGAGAGAAGGTCTGAAAATGAAGGCAATACCCAGAGGGAAAAGATTACCTGAATTACCCTATTTCTGATCCCATGAGGCATGTGGAAGCGGATCTGATTCTCTCCAGCTGGTATAGATATAGGAGGAAGTTTGCATTTAAGCACCTTCACAATGGGTTTTAGGTTCCATGTATACGTTTCTTTTCTAAGTTGTCCTCAGCTTACTTTCTTATGCTACCTCACGTTTCTTTTTTTTTTAATGATTTATTTATTTATATGGGGGGGGGGAGAGAAAGAGGAAGAGTATAGGAGGGGGAGAGGGAGAGAGAGAGTATCCAGCAGACTCCCTACTGACTGCAGAACCTGATACGGGACCTGATCCCATGACCCTGAGATCATAAACTGAACTGAAATCAAGAGTCAGATGGTTAACCAACAGAGCCACCCAGGTGCTTGCTAAGCACCTTTCATTGAGCTTCTCAACGTAAAAACCTTAATTAAACCAAACTTGCAACTTCCATGTGAGGCAGGGAGCCCTTTTGTTGGAAAACATCATGGAAGTCAAATGAATTGGCCAAACTATATTACAGGTACAGTAGAAGTATATTTCTTTTTTTTTTTTTTAAGATTTTACTTATTTATTTGACAGACAGAGATCACAAGTAGGCAGAGAGGCAGGCAGAGAGAGAGAAGGAAGCAGACGTCCCGCTGAGCAGAGAGCCCGATGAGGGGCTCGATCCCAGGACCCAGAGATCATGACCTGAACCGAAGGCACAGGCTTTAACCCACTAAGCCACCCAGGCGCCTCAAAGTATATTTTAAATCCACGTGTTGTCTTGAGAATAAAAAACCCAGGGTTCAGTTGCTTCTGACTCCCTCTCCTGACTATCACACTTCCAGATTTAGGGGCTTTCCCCACTTGTAAGATAATTTTTATGTATCTTGTCTTCACATGACATGACTTTTTTGAAAATATTTTTTTATTAAATTTTTTTTCAGTGTTCCAAAATTCATTGTTTATGCACCACACCCAGTGCTCCATGCAATAAATATTTATTGATTTTAGAGAAAGAGAGAGAGCATGCATGTGCATTACTGAGGGGAGGAGCAGAGGAGAGGGAGTGGGAGGTATTCAGACTTCACACTAAGCACAGAGCCCAGTGCTGGCTGGATCCCACGATCCTGAGAGATCGTGACCTGAGCTGAAATCAAAAGTCAAAAGCCCAAATGACAACTGACTGAGGCCCCCAGGCGCCCCTATATGACCTAACTTTTAAAGAAATGGTAGAGCAAAGCAGAGAGAGAAGATATGTGGCTTTATCTTTGCCTAAAAGCAAATACTCCCAGATTCTGTTTTCTGTCTTTCCATCCCACCACATGGCATCCCCAGCTTTCTAATCCCTAAATCTCTGAGCTAATGACTCTTTCAGCAAAGAAATAGAAGCTACTGACTCCTTCCGCATCAGCCTCTAAGGAGAGTACTTATGAAAGACTGAAGCAGACATCCACACACTCTAGTGTTTCTTTTCTTGGGGGAAAAAAAAAAAGAGGGGGGAGTGGGAACATTGCCTCTTTCTTCCTTCCTCTTACTGGGAATATCACAGGTCTCTAGTTTTGATCTTCCTTTTCTTCTTCTTCTTCTTTTTTTTTTTTTTTTTTTTAGTGCAGCAACCTGGTGACTTGGCAGAGAGAATCTGAGAATTTGCTGAGAACACTTTTCTTGGCTTAGTGAGAAAAAGTTGACACTCAAGGGCAACATCTTACTGGCCTTTTGTGAACTGGCTTCACGATCCTGTCTCTGGGGAGAGAAGACCCCTCTCAGTGCTGTCATTTTTGTTAGTGAAGTCAGCCAAGCTGGGTGTGAGCCTGCTCCTTTGCCCACAGACCCAGAGGTATGAGACAGCAGCGCAGGGAGCTAAGGTCTCTTAGCGTCCCGTGGTCATCTTTAGTGGCTCCCCTTCCCAACAGCAGACTCCCCACTAATTAGCCAACTGGTTGCACTATTTCTATGACTACCCCTTTTCCAACAATGAAAGATAGACCAGGGGAGCAAAGGCCCGGCCCAAAAAAAAGATGAGTTTGACTTTCATTTGGGGGAACAGAATGCTCCTCCCAGCATCCCCCCTTCCAGGAGAGGGTTTGTTGTCATCTTCTATCAAATGGAAAGAGCCCTCTCCAACTAGCCTATTCTGTCGTTCTCTTCAGTTGCTCTGCAATCCTTCCCACAAACGTTAAAACACTCGGGCACTTCCACACCACACCTGCATGCACACACAGCCATTGGATTGCGTGAGTAGAATAAAAAGCGATGCTCAGACAAAACTCCTCTGAACACCAGGTTTGTCTTTCTAGAAGGTTCCATCAGATTAAATGCAGATACTGTTCAGTAGTTAACAGAGAAACTAGATTGCCCTCAGACTTTTGAGAAACAATATAGGTATGGGTATCATTTCAAACGTCCCAGGAGTTTCTCATGAAATGCTTCCTTCTTCCATTCAGCTGGTGAATGCTAACGGAGACAAGCTGCCGTCTGGCTTTATGTCCTGTATAAAAGCCAAGCCGAAGAGGATCCAACTGTTCAAGTTGGGAAAGAAAAGTCTTTGAGCAGCTTTTCTTACCGTTGTTAAGGAGGAAATGGGAAGAATGGGCTTTGAAAGCAGAGAGATGTTTTTCATTGTTTTGGTTGTTTTTTGTTGTTGTTTTCCAGAGAGAGAAAGCACGTATGTGTGGGGGTCAGGGGAGCACACGGAGGGAGAGGGAGAGAACCTTAAACAGACTCCATGCTGAGCTTGGAGCCGGACATGGGGCTCGAGCTCACAATCTGAGATCATAACCTGAGCCAAAATCAAGAGTGAGATGCTTCATCCACTGAGCCACCCAAGCACCCCTAGAGAGATGTGTTTTAACAAAATATTAATGTTTATTTCCCTTTGCCTTTCTAACTACAAGGCATTCTCCATGAAGCATCCTAAAGCCCCAATCCTCAAGATTAGGATTATTACAGAAGGTAAACAAATGGGAAATTGCTGGCAGTCAACCTTGTGACCTAAAATATGGCAATTTCCTACAGTACAACCTAAAAGGAAAAAAAACTAACAATTTTGATATACAAAATAAAATTTTCACTAAGAAGATAGCTTCAAAGCAACACCATCTCAACAGAGAAGGGATTTTCTAAATTTGTTTGACCTATCAAAAGCTAAGTAATAGGGTTTCCTTCCATCTACCTTTAAGGGCCAGCCAGAAAGCTGGAGTCATCTTAGTTTGAAAGATTCTAGAACCTCAGTACCTTGTAAGAGATAGAAGAGGAAATGAGTCAACGAGGGGACTGTACAGTTTCCTAAGGAGACTTAAAGGAAAGAAGATCACTCTGTCAAATGCTGTGACAGGCATGAATTAGATACTCCAAACAGAAGAGAAAAATAGCAAATAAGGAACTAAAAATTCTGAGAGTCTAAGAGGCTGAAGCTCACTTTGAGTTGGGGTCCAGGGAGCAACCGTGGACACACATTCTATAAAACGTAGCTCAGTTACGTGACTACTTGTCTCAATGAAGAGGAGATGAAAAATGGAAACAGACCCATAACTAGCTGCCTTTTATGTAGAAGAGCCTTTCTCAGAGGATATTCAAATAATTTTGCAGGCACACATAAATGCTAGACTCAAAAATACTGACATATTGAGCTTCATAACAGTCTCAGGGGAGTGAAAGGACACAGAGCGTAATAGCACAGGTGTAATCCGGCCACATGGGACCTCTCTGGGAATGGCAGATCACCCTTAGCCCCTCGTTGCAGACATCATCCATTGATCCTGGCCAGATGTTTCTACGTGAGCCAGAAGGAATCTCAGAGTCCTTCTCAATATGGACTCCAACAGCCACTAGCAACTAATCCAGAGGAAAGCCAGGATTGAAGCTTATTTTCCCTTCCTGTGTCCCCCTTCTGTGCCTTTGTTAACATCACCCAGAGGGTCTCTCCTCAGCCTTACAACCTGCTTCTCCTAGCCCCCACCTTCTTCCACTAGAACGTGAATTCCTGAAGTGCGGGAATTTTTCTGTTTCTGAACACTGAGGGCCCTTGACAGTGCTTGGCACAGGGGTGGAGCCCCACAGATCTTGATGGAATGAATGATTCTTTGCTTGACCAAACTCATGTTGGGAGCATTGCCTCCGTAAGGAACCCTTCTGTGACCTTACAGCCAGAGGCCACCTCTTTCTCCACTTCCTTCACCTAGCCACACAGGATGAGTAACTTCTTGACCACATGTAACACACTTTCCCAGTAGACCCCCAATCAGTGACTGTTGACTTGAACCACAATAAGAACAGAGACCAACCAAATAATTACAATAATGGCACTTCTCAGGTATTTTG
The DNA here is from genome assembly GCF_964662115.1 of Mustela nivalis. NCBI lineage: Eukaryota > Metazoa > Chordata > Mammalia > Carnivora > Mustelidae > Mustela > Mustela nivalis. The sequence continues at coordinate 84,470,572 of NC_139031.1, forward strand.
TTTCATTGATCTTTTGTGTCTGTCTTTATGCCAATACCATATTGCTTTGATTATGTGGTGCTTCCAGCTCTGTTCCTCTTTCTCAAATGCTGTTCCTCTTTCTCAAGATTGCTTTGGCTATCCAGGGTCTTTTGTGGTTCCATAAAAATTGTAGTTTTTTGTTCAATTTCTGTGAAAAATGCCATTGGAATTTTGATAGGGATTGCATTGAATTTGTAGATTGCTTTGGATAGCATGGACATTTTAACAACATTCTTCTAATCCATGACCATGGAATATATTTCCATTTCTTTACATTGTCTTCAGTTTGTTTAATTAACCTCTTACAGTTTTCAGTGTACAAAATTTTTATCTCCTTAGTTAAATTTATTCCTTGGCATTTTGTTCCTTTTGATGTGCACATGCAAATGGGATTGTTTTCTTAATTTCTCTTTCTGGTAGTTCGTTATTAATGAATGGAAATGCTGCAGATTTTTGCATACTGATTTTGTATCCTGCAACTTTACTGGATTCATTTATTACTTCTAACAGTTTTTTTGGTGGATCTTTAGGATTTTTCTATATATAATGTTATATCATCTGAAAATAGTGAAAGTTTGACTTCTTCCTTTCCAATTTATATGCATTTGATTTCTTTTTCTTGCCGAGTTGCCCTGGCTAGTGTTTCCAATACTATGTTGCATAAAAGTGATGAGAGTGGACATCCTTGCCCTGTTCCTGAACTCAGAGGAAAAGCTCTAAGCTTTCCACTACTGAGTATGATGTTAACTGTGGGCTTGTCTTATATGACCTACATTGTGTTGACATACCTTACCTTTGGACTTTCTTTATTAAGAGTTTTCATCGTAAATGGATGCTGACTTTTCTCAAATGCGCTTTCTGCATCCATTGAGATGACAGTGTGATCTTATCCTTCATTCTGTTAATGTGTGTATCACACTGATTTCTGGATGTTCAGGCAGCCTAACACCCCAGGATTGAATCCCACTTGATCATGGCATATGATCCTGTAAATGCATTGTTGAATTTGGTTTGCTAATATTTTGTTGAGGAGCTTTGTGTATATGTTCATCATAGATATTGGCTTATAATTTTGTGTGTGTGTGTGTGTGTGTGTGTGTGTGTGTGTGTGTCAGCCTTGTCTGGCTTTGGTATCAGAGTGATGCTGGCCTCGTAAAGTAAGTTTGGAAGTGGCTCCCTCCTCTTCTGTTTTTTTTGGAGGAGTTTGAGAAGGATGGGTGTTCATTCTTTGAGCATTTGGTAGAATTCACCAGTGAAGCTGTCTGGTCCTGGACTTGTGTTTGTTTGGGAGTTTCCTTAGTTTTATTTTTGATTTTTGTTACTTTCTGTTTTGCTGTTTTAATGCCATAAAATGACAACATCCCTCTTGACCAATCCTTTAAGGCTAATGATAGCTACTTATATTCTTGATACGTCCGTGTCTATTATTTTTTTATTCTCTCACCCTAGAGAGGAGTGACTTTTTTTTTTACCATCATTTGACAGATGAGAAAAATGAGGCATAAAGAAGGGAACTGACTTGCCAAAAATCATTCAATTAGTTAATGACACAGAGACTAGAACTTAGAACTCAAATCTTTTGACCCCCACGTCCTGCACTCTTTCTGCTCAAACTTAATGGCCTTTGTGTGAGCTGTCTTGCAGCCCTGCAGTCGCAGGGCATGCTGACAGGAGAGCTCAGACAATGGCTCAGATTGTGTCCTTGCAACAACCCTACAAGGACACTGGAACCCACACAGCAGTGCCCTTTCCCATTCTAAGGCCACCTTAGCTCACTCTTCCCAGGAAAGGGCAGGCTGTGCTAACCGGCACTGCTGCCCAGCAAAGTGAACGGAAACATCACGCAGAGATAAAGTAGAAAGCAGAAGCCTCATTCCCTTGCTGCCTTGAAGTAGAGAAGAAAGCATCCTTGGAGGTCCTCCTTCTGAGAGTGGGTTCACCTTCTGAATACAAACGGCAGCCTCCTTCCCGTGACTCTGCCTGCTCTCGAGGCAGGCAAACCACACGTTCAGGGGCTAAGACACATGACTTGGGCTTCAATCCTGCAATCAGATATATTTTTAATTCAAGTTCCGCACAATTTGGTTAATATTAACTTTATTGGGTAATTACCTTATTTGGAGTGCTCTCAACAGCACTGTTGACAAGATTGTCAGCTTGCTACAAGAGATGGGCTTGCTGACAGCAACACAAAAAGAAGCTGAGGCAGGTTTTTCTTTTAACCTATTTATTAAAATTTTATGAGTAAGTCATTTTCTCCCTTGTGGGCTTTTCCTGCTACTTTGTATGGGATCACAGCTGCTTGAATGTAAATGTAGCCACCCGGTCTCCCTGTGTTCCACAGCCAGAGAGGCCCTCTGGGGGTCTCACACACCGCCCCACCGCCCACACCCCGCCTCCAGGAACTGATGGAGCAGTGAGGAGCTGCTGCCTTCCCGTCACCCATCATCTTGGTGAGCTAAGCATAAACAGGCAGGGTGCTGTTGTGGAAGAGTCTGGGTGGGCTCTGCCCTGAGTTGGAGGGAGGACTTTCTGAGCCTAGTTCTCATCAGCCCTGATTGTCCATATTCACTACAGGAGAGTACCACCCCCATCAGCACTGCCCCAAAAGCCGTCACGATTAGCACCAGGCTGTCAGGATTCTCCACAACAGAGCAAAAGTGCCCTCTAGTTAGAAATATCATGCGTACTTCATGGCTTTCCTGGAGAATCACAGCCAAAGTTCAGAAGACTGAAAAAGGTCCCTTGGTGCTACGGGTTGAACTGCGTCCCTCCCTCTTCCCACCAAACCCCCATGTTGAAGTCCTAACCCCCAGTACCACAGAAGGTAAACTTACCTGGGTAGAGACTCATCGCAGATATAACTAGTTAAGATGAGGTCACACAGAAGTAGGGCAGGCCTCTAATCTCATCCTGATGAAAAAGAGAAATTGGAACATGGACACCCACACAGAAAGAAGACTGGGCCGCTGTGACAGCAGAAAGCAGAGTGATGCCTCTCTCCAAGGCACAGGATGTCCAAGATGGCCATGAAGTCACCAGATGCCAGGCATGGAACAGATTCTCCCTCATAGGCCCAGAAGGAACTAACCCTACCAACACCTTCGTTCAGACTTCTAGCTTCCAGAACTGTGAGATGATACCTTTCTGTTCTTTTAACCGTAGAGTGTGGTACTGTGTTACAGCAGGCCTGGCAAACCAACACCGAAGGTAAGAAAAGCTGCCACACAACTGGTTTGTGGAAAAGCCAGGAAGGGAATTCAGCCTCCTGGCCTTTGGAAGAGCTCGACATGCACCATGTACTACAGGCGTGTTCAATGCCCATTCCTGGGCATCTGATCCCTCCTGGCATGTGGCAAAGATGGAGAAATGGGAAGAGAGCAGGGTGATGGGCGGACAGGTAAAGGAAAAGAGACAGGAAGACCGTGGTTTCCCCTTCTTCTCTCTTCCTCTTCTCCTCCTTTCCTTCCAGGGCCCTCCTTCACAAAAAGTGAAATGGTATTTGTAGTAAGAGCTCAATTTGTTGAGCACTTGCTGTGTGCCAAGCATGGTTCTAAAATGTTGACAGACATCACCAAGCCCCAACAAGGAGGGAGATGCTGTTGTTATCCCCACTGACCAGATGAAGAAACTGAAGCGAGGATTTTTAGATGACTTGTCCAGTGTTGCCCAGCTCACCAGTGATGGAGCTAGGGTTTGGTCCCAGGCTGCCAGGCTCCAGAACCCGACTCTAACCACTGTCCTTTCCCCTCCTATACCTTCGGATAATGTAGAGAGAAAGGGTCTTTGCAACCTGCAGTCAAGCAAAGCCTTTAGCTTTTCCAGAGCTTAAACCCCAGGAAAGCCTCCAAGTAAATGCTCATCACTGTGTCCCAGTGTTTTTCCAGAACTTGTGCTTTATAGAAAAAGAGTGTTTTTGGTTATTTGTATTCTGGGCATCAAGATATGGTCCCTCCTATTCAAGTGCTTTTGTATATTAGTTCTAGCTTATCATGTTCTTCTTCAGGAGCTTTGAGGATCTCTGTTTGCAGTACAAGGAGCATGCTCGATTAAAGGCCTCAGTCAGGAGGCAAAATATAGGATTCTTAAAAAATATATATAGGACTCTTAGCATCTTTCTACATTAGAGCAGAACCACACTGTAAAATTTCCACTTGCCCTGCCTCTTTGGTGCAAGGTGAATACTGAGCCATCAGCATCGGGGTTACAGTTAAGATGAATCGCTGGCTTTCCTGGGGAAGGTTTGATTTCAACAGTCATTGTCAATACGCGTGTCAAAGACGGAATCACACCAAGGCTCAAAAGTAGGGTCTCCATAATATGCTGCATTTCAAGCCATTAAATATGGCTATAAATTTTCATAGGCTCCTAACCAATATTTCCATGGAACCCTCAGTTCTCTTGATATTACCCATTCGTGCCAGAATACCAATATTTTTATGTTAAAAAAAATTTTTTTTTCATTTCCCTGCCAGGTACATGAGTATTAGGCACCATGTAGAGAAAAGTTACAGAGATTAAAGAAACAGTTTGCAAGAATTTAAAATACGCTCTCTTGCCAGGCTGAAGAATATGATTTAAAACCTCAAAGGTTTTTCACTTGCCCTGAAGCAAGCAGCCACTGTAATAATTTAACTGGAACCTTTTATTATATTAGTCATTAACTTTAAAAATGCAAATCTTCTGAATACAGCCAACAACTAACAATCTTTCTTCTTGGCTAAAAGACTTATTTTTCAGGGTTTCTTCTAGATTCTCTGGACTTTCTCTTCCATATTTCCTTCTCAGCTTATCAGAACATAAAAAAATGCATGCTCACATTTTTCTGAAATCGTGGTTTTTCCATGCATGCCCTAAAATGCCTCCTATTTCTATGAGAATCTTGGAATGCATTGGTTGGGAGAAGAGGAGAGTGTAATTTCAAAAATAGCCTCTGTCCATATTTTCTAGTTCGGGTTTAAGTTATAAACTAGCTGGTACCAGACCAAAGCCAAAGAAGGATCTAGGTCCAGTGGGATATGAACATAAATGTGTTCCTAATAACATGAAAGCTTCATGGTGGTGAACATCACAGACACGAAGGACTAGAAAGTAAATAACCTCTGCGAGTTCAAAGTCATCCAGGCTACAGCTGAAATTATATGCCCACACTGGTAATAAATTGTTTGGAAAGATGGCACTTTGCCATAATTACAATGCCAAATAGAGCAATTTAAAATAAAATAAAATAAAAATAGATTTTTTAAATTTATTTTTATTTTTTAAACATTTTATGTATTTATTTGACAGAGACAGCTAGAGAGGGAACACAACAGGGGGAGTGGGAGAGGGAGAGAGAAGCAGGCTCCCTCACTGAGCCGGAACCCTGACTTGGGGCTCGATCCCAGGACCCTGGGATCATGAACAAGCTAAAGGCAGATGCTTAACAACTGAGCCACCCAGGTGCCCCTAGAGGGGATTTTTTTAAACCACGCCTCAAATCCATGCTCTCAACGTCCCCTGGGTCTCCCCACCCCTACTGCCCATTCGGTCCTCCTCCTCAGGCCTTCCTCCCAAGCTCTGGCAAAGACATCCTGTGTCTGAAACACCCTGAAGTCTTAGTCCAGTCCCTGAGGCTCCCTCTTTTACTCAGTCAGTGTAAACCCTGGTTCCCACCTAACCCTAAGCTTCCGAATCACCTTCCAAGCCTCCCCCTCTGCTGGGCCCCAACCTCGAGAGTTTCTGATAGCTGGGCTGGCAGAGGAGGTACCAGGCCTGAGAATTTCTCACAAGCTCCCAGGTTATAGGAACCTGCCGGTCCCAGGACCGCACTTGGTGAACCCCCGCTCTTAAACCAACAACAAAGTCCCAGATATTTATACAAACATCTAGATTTTCTTGTTGCGTACCTCCCTTGTGCTTGGTCTCCTCCTTCACAGCACGTGGACCTGTGGGGGTCACGTGGGGTGGCCGGGCTGCTAGACGGGAGGGTAGCGGATCTCACGTTGCACAAAACCATGACAGGCTTTTACAATAAGGGGAACAACCCTAGCTGCTTAAGGCCAGATACCCACCACTCCTGATTCAACAGTGGCAAAAAGTTGAGAAAGAAAACAATGCCTGATTCCGTGAGCCCTGTCCACCTCACTGGGAAGGACCATTATGTTCCAGCATCTTCCAGAAGGCACAGTGCTGTCTGGTTCTGAACATCATGACCTGTAGGAGCGCTGGCTTGTCTGAGCCACAGGAAGGAGTCACAGGGAGTTCAACGGTAGTTCCCCGTGGATTATGGCGTGGCCTGAAGAGACAGAAGCTGCCTCTCGTCTTCATTTTCTGCCTTGAAAGGACCATGTTGCCTGTATCATTTTTTAATGGATCTTTGTACATCCTTTGTTTAGAGATGAACACTCAGGCTCGAGCACTTGGTCTTTTCCTTCTTTGTGCTCCTGGAAAACAGGGATCGTGCTCCAGGAAAAAGAAGGGTACCCAAAGAGGCCCAGAACCCTGTTGTCAGACACCCCCAGCCACCCTGATTCTGTTCCTGCCAGCCCAGAGGCTGCTGGGAATAAGGAGCCACAGGCTTTTCCTGAGGATGCCCTCCCCTTGGCCTGTCTGCAGTTTCTCACTTCCCTTTGCAGCTAATTATTCCCTTGGCCTGATCCAAACTCCCAAAGGCAACCTTCCCAGAAATCCCCGTCCCTTATCACCAGCACCTCTGAGAAAACCACTTGTCTTATGGAATCACACCTCAGAAAACTGGGGAGACCACGTCGTCGTCCTCTCAGGCTGCTGGTATTAGGCTCCATTGCCAGACTAACCCCTTGTTTGCGGTCCTTCGCTGCCTGAGAGACTGACCTGGAGGCAGGCAGAGTTGCAAGTAGAAACACAGCAGAAAACATGTTCTTTGGAGAAGTTTCTCCAAGGTAAAGGAAAAGGGATGACAGGAGTAAGGCATTCTGGTAGCCTGGTTTCACCAGCCACTTGTGGGGCACAGCAGGGTTTGCTGTCCAGGAGAGAATCCGGGATGTCTTGAATCTGCTGTCCTACCCCAAACAGTGCTTCCCCAAGCTCCTTCCGGGATGAGCTGGGCTCTGCTTCCTGGGGCAAGAGCCCTGCTTTAGAGGAAGAAGCAGGACTGAGAAGGAAGCAGACCCAGGTCCTATCAGGGTGGTAGGGCCGCAGGTGCCCTGGTTGACAGACCCTGAACCCCACACCTGGGTCACGATATCCTTCACATGCTGTTGGAACCACAGATTGAGCGGAGTCTACGTTTGTCATTGTTGGGGGTTCTCAGTGGTCTTCACCTCAACTCCTCTGAAACCCGGCTCTACTATGAATCAGCCGAATCTCCCGTGACCTTGTGCACAGGAGGCGGTCACCCGCCTTGATGAGCTGTTGTGTCCTTAAGCCGGCATTGGTTGACTATCGCTAAGCGGCATGGAGTCTGGTGCAGGGAGAGGGGAGACAGGAACATAACACCACAGACTCCACCACTCCACAAACTTACCCGAGAGACACCCAGCGCTTTAATACTCATATGGGAAGGAACAAATATCCTGACTCCCAAGTAGAATTAAACCCCTCACTCTGTTTCTTGGTTTTCCAACCATTATGTGCACCCTACAGGGAGCTCCCTGTGCCCACTAACATCCACTGATTTCCCACGCATAACTCCTCGTGCCTGGGCCAACACGCTCTCCTCTCCCCCAGCCCCCTATCTCCTCCCGCCATCCTTTTGGAGCTCACAGGCTGAGGCACCTACAAGTGGTTGGATGCCCCGGCTCTGGCCTGGACGGCCTCCATCAAAATCTAGGCTGCGGTGTGTGGTCTGTCACATTCTGCAAGTGCCGAGCCACTTCATGTTTCAGTGTCCTCTTCTCTAAAATGGGGGTGGTGTGGGGCCCTGGGGTGGCTCTGTTGGTAGAGTGTCCACTCTTGGTTTCGGCTCAGGGTCATGAGCTCAGGGTCATGCGATCGAGCCCCATGTCAGGCTCCATGCTCAGCAGGGAATCTGCTTGAGAATTCTCTCTGTCCCTCTCCCTCTGCCCCTCCACCCCCACCCACCGTGTGCTATTGAGGACATCGCTGCTGTAAACATTCGGGTGCACATGCCCCTTCAGATCACTACATTTGTATCTTAAGGGTAAATACCCAGTAGCGCGATTGCTGGGTCGTAGGGTATCTCTATTTTCAACTTTTTGAGGAACCTCCACACTGTTTTCGAGAGTCACTCTACCAGCTTGCATTCCCACCAATAGTGTAGGAGGGTTCCCCTTTCTCCACGTCCTCTCCAACATTTGTCGTTTCCTGACTTGTTAATTTTAGCCGTTCTGACTGGCATAAGGTGGTATCTCATTGTGGTTTTGATTTGTATTTTCCTGATGCTGAGTGATGTTGAGCACTTTTTCATGTGTCTGTTGGCCATCTGGATGCCTTCTTTGCAGAAATGTCTGTTCCTGCCTTCTGCCCATTTCTTGATTGGATTATTTGTTCCTTGGGTGTTGAGTTTGATGAGTTCTTTGTAGATTTTGGATACTAGCCCTTTATCTGACACATCATTTGCCAATATCTTCTCCCATTCTGTCAGTTGTCTTTTGGTTTTGTTGACTGTTTCCTTTGCTGGGCAAAAGCTTTTGATCTTGATGAAGTCCCAGTAGTTCATTTTTGCCTTTGCTTCCCTTGCCTTTGGCCATGTTTCTTGGAAGAAGTTACTGCAGCTGAGGTCGAAGAGGTTGCTGTCTGTGTTCTCCTCAAGGATTTTGATGGATTCCTATCTCACATTGAGGTCTTTCATCCACTTTGAGTCTATTTTTATGTGTGGTATAAGGAAATTGTCTAGTTTTATTTTTCTGCATGTGGCTTTCCAATTTTCCTAACACCATTTTTGAAGAGACTGTCTTTATTCCATTGGACATTCTTTCCTGCTTTGTCAAAGATTAGTTGACAATAGAGTTAAGGGTCTATTTCTGGGCTCTCTATTCTGTTCCATTGATCTGTGTGTCTGTTTTTGTGCCAGTACCATACTGGCTTGATGATGACAGCTTTGTAATAGAGCTTGAAGTCTGGAATTGTGATGCCACCAACTTTGGCTTTCCTTTTCAACATTCCTCTGGCTATTCGAGGTCTTTTCTGGTTCCATATAAATTTTAGGATTATTTGTTCCACTTCTTTGAATAAAATGGATGGTATTTTGATAGGAATTGCATTAAACATGTAGATTGCTTTAGGTAGCATAGACATTTTCACAATATTTGTTCTTCCAATCCATGAGCATGGAACATTTTTCCATTTCTTTGTGTCTTAATTTCTTTCATAAGTACTTTACAGTTTTCTGAGTACAGATTCTTTGCCTCTTTGGTTAGGTTTATTCCTAGGTATCTTATGGTTTAGGGTGCAATTGTAAATGGGATCGATTCCTTAACTTCTCTTTCTTCTGTCTTGCTGTTGGTGTGAGCCTTCTATAAGTATTTTCACATACACGTGATGATGGGAGGCTTTGTGTTGTAGAGTGTGAACTCTGCAGCCAGACTCCCTGGGTTCAAAGACCTGGGTCTGCCACTCAATAGCTGTGTGATTCCCATGCCTCAGTTTCTTCTCCTGTACAGTGGGGATAATAGTCAAACCTCCCAGGCCTGTTCACTTTCTGATCACCTGGGCAGCTGCCTCTCAGTCCTCCTTCCCCTTCAAGCCCTGGCACCTCCAGTGACCTCATCCGAGATCACCCACATAGTTGTAAACTCTCAGTTCTTGGATTTCCTCTACTTGCTTGCCCTTCAGTTACTGCGCACCCCAGCCACAAACTCTTGACCCTGGACTTTGCCACTAATTAGAACCTCTGGAAAACAAAAATCAGATCTCCATTCTCTGTCCTTCAAGGTGATCAAGTTGATCCCTCCAACTTGACTTTCTCTGTCATCACACGCTTTGTGACGAGTGTGCCCTCACATCATTCCTTTCTTTGCCAGCATCCTGAAGTCCTTCGCCATGTTTCCTTCTATGAGTCTACCAAGAGGCCAACCCTACTTCATCCAACTGTCCACCTTCCTTGATTCTATCCCTGGACCATTAAATGGGACCAAAGGAAAAGAAAATCACACAAGCACAGAAGTAGGTACCACTCTCATGGATGCCATCCTCTGTGTTTCTCGGCTCGGTCCCCTGCTGTCCTCCACCAGTCTGAGCCCACAGCCTTGTCTCCGACCTCAGAGGAGAAACAGGTGCTGTCAGATAAATGTCACCTTACAGCTGCTGGGCGTTGTCATGCTTTTCCTCCTCTACATCCTTATTTTCCTGTCTCTCCTGTCACTGTGGAAGAGGGGTCCCTCCTTCCATCCCAAGGAAATCCTTCTGCCAGTACAAGGAACACAGCCCCTCTGTGTTCTGCAGAACCTTACAGGGTCCTTCTGCCCCAGGACCTCTCCCCAACCTCTCCTGGTGTCCTTTCCATCAGCACCAAAATGTGCTCAAGTCTGGTAACTTAAAACTAAAAACCTTCTTGGGGTGCCTGGGTGGCTCAGTGGGTTAAAGCCTCTGCCTTCGGCTCAGGTCATGATCCCAAGGTCCTGGGATCAAGCCCCACATCAGGCTCTCTGTTCAGCAGGGAATCTGTTCCCCCCAACCTCTCTCTCTGCCTGCCTCTCTATCAAATAGATAAAATCTTAAAAAAAAAAAAAAAAAAAAAAAAACTGAAAACCTTCTCTCCACCCTATGAACCCCCTGACCTCCCTGCTTTCTTCACCGTGAAGCTTCCTGACAATTACTTTCACTTTCTCTCTCCTCCCACACTTCCTCCCTGCAAGCTGCCTTCTGGCTTGCTAGCTTTTCACCGATGTCACAGTGACCTCTGTGCTAATAAGTGTAAGGAACACTATTTGGTCCTTATCGTCTTCTACTCCTCTGCACTATTCCTCGCTGCTAACCACTCCTTCCACTGTCTTCTTTTGGCTTCCATGACACCATATTCTTGTTTTTCTCCGTTCTTAAAATTTACTCTGTGTTGAGGGTCCCTCTTCCCCTACCTGCCCCCTTAAATATTGACGTTCTTTGTGCTTCCATTTACTGAACCTATTCCAGTGAATTATTATTGCAGAACAAACTACCCCAAAACTTAGCAGCAGAAAGCAATAACAATTTTATTGCATTCATAATATCATGGGTCAGAAATTCAGGCACGGTCCTGCAGGGCAATCCGTCTGCTCTACATGACGTTGACTGGGGTCACTCAGTGGTATTCAGCTAGCGGCTGGGCTGGGTTGGAAGTTCCAAGACATCTTCACTCAGGTGCCTGGTACTTGGCAGAGTTACCCAGAAAGGTGGTACACTCTCCCTCTCCAAGTCTTGGACTTGTCCACAGGGTCTCCCCAGCAAGGCTGCTGGTCATCTCACAAGGCAGGTCAGGGAGCCAATAACAAGTGCTCCAAGACCTAGGAAGAGAAAGCTGCCAGTTTCTCAAAACCTGAGCCTGGACTCAGGCACAGCATTATATTTAACTTATTCTGTTGGCCAACCAATCATAAGCTTACCCAGATCCAAGGGAAGGAGACCTAGACCTCCTCTCTCAATGGGAAGAGGGATCCAAGACTTTGTATCCATCTTCAATCCACTGCAGCCCTCTCCTTGGCAAAAAGCAGTCTCCACACAGCCCCCATCATCTTTCTCCTGAATCACTGTAACACTTTCCTGGTCTCCCTCCTCCTGTGCTGCCCTTTCCAGCCCATTAACCCACAATGAAGCCATAGAGACTTTCTTCAGTGCGTATCATATCGCATCAGTCTCTGACCGAACCCCTTGACAGCTTCCCACTCCTTAGCGTGCAGTCCTGTGTCAGTCCCTTGTGACTTGTCACTGCTGATATTGTCACTCCACTTCTCACCACTTCTTCTATTCTCAACTCCACAATACTGTTGTTCCAAAGCATGTCACACTCTCTTCAAGTCTTTGTACATTCTTTCCCCTTTGGAATGCCCTTCTATCCAGCATTCCTCATGCCTTACCTCCCATGGGCAAGCACAAGCATGTAACACACAGACACACACACTTTCCACTTTCACCCTCCTTCAGAGCTTGGCTTAGACAGGTGATTCTGGAAATGTGGTCCAGAGCAGGCAACATCAGCATCAACTGGGAACTTGTTAGAAATGCACATTCTCAGGCCCCAGACCTACTGAATCAGAAATTCCAGAGGTGGGGCCCAGAAATCTTCATTTTGACAGTCTTCTGACTTAGTCGTTTGATTTTGGTGTTTGGTAAAGGCTGAGAAACACTGATTTAGATAACATCTCTCCCAGGCAGCTTTCCCTGACCCAACCCTCCACCCAGCTATTGGGATAGGGATGTCTCCTGCATATTTCCACAGTCATCCCCCACTCCACTGATCATATCCCCATCACAGGGTACTGTGATCGCCTACTTGTGTCACCTCAGTGACTCCCTCTGAGCTCCCATAGGCAGGGACTATATCATAAGTATTACTCTCTCCTCAGCAACTACCTAATGCCTGTTACAATAGTAGCTCAGTAAGAAATAGTGAAGCCAAGATTCAAACCCTCGTGTGCATCCAGTCTTCTATCAGTGTAGACTATAAATATCAAAAACAAGAGATCTAATGCACTGAGAGTATTGGTAATCAGCATCTGGGATCATTCTTCCAGTAAGTGCTCTGATCCTTGTGCAATAGAAAGGGACACAGAATAGATATGAAAGATTTTGCATACGTAAGATTTTAATAAAATCCCAGAAAGGAAAGATAGGCACGGTCAAATCAACCTAAAACCCTGAAAAGGGACCACCCGATGCTAGTCCTGCCATCAGATAAACTAAGCTCATCATCATCCCATTTCTGCATGGCCGATTCCTCCAGTGTTTGCATTTTAATACACTAACTGTGTTTAACCGGAGTTTTTAAAATGCCACGGCATCTTTGGAAATTTGGCAAAAGAGAAGAATCTGGGTCACGCAACTGTGTAATCTAAATAAGGTATAATTAATACGTCCATCAACTTCCACAGAAGTGATGCTAGTTTGCAAACTATTCATTAATTCTGAACAATAAAGGCAACCGGTTACAATGCACACACTGAGCCGAAGAAGAGAGGCTCACTGTGGTGCCAGCCTGGGGTGCTGTTGGCACTGTGTGGCCATGACCCACCTCTACGTGTTGCGTGGAGGCGGATGACCAGTTAAGAACTGGGGGCCAGAATCCAAGAGTGGCAGTGTGACTACGGACCCCCAGTCTGTTTAAATGCTACCTTGTGATTCACGAAATACTCTCCACATTGTGAAAAACATTTGACAAATCACTAGGGAACTGGGGGAAATGAGCCCTAATCATTGGAAATAAACCATCAAAGTGGCTACACCTGAAAATCAGGAGAGACCTGAACTCACATCCCAAGCCCCAACTACTTCCTTGGCCTGTTTAACATTTCTGTACCTCATCTGCAAAATGTGCTGGAATAAATAAGATAATGCACATTTGTGCTCAACACACAGCTATTACTGCAAGTAACTATCATTGCTATGTTTAGTAGTCAGAACTAGACAGTGCTATCAGAAACCAAGTGGACTGCCTTTCTGCGCTACTCAGAGAAGTGTCCACTTCACCCAGCATTGTTTTGCGCTCCCATGGCAACTTAAAGGGAACCTTTTACAGTATCCAGAGCCCTTCCTTGGTGACCTGCAAATAAGAGGAGGATGTCCTTCCATTTCCTTGCAGCAGGAACCCACTTAGCTGGGACCAACATTGACTTCCAGATGGAAGCATACATCTACAAAAGGAAGTGTGATGGGATCTACATCACTAATCTCAAGAGAACCTGGGAGAAGCTTCTGCTGGCCGCTCATGCCATTGTTGCCACTGACAACCCAGCTGAGGTCAGTGTTCTGTCATCCAGGAATACTGTCCAGCAAGCTGTGCTGATGTTTGCTGCTGTTCCTGGAACCAGCCCTATGTTGGGCCACTTTACTCCTAGAAACTTCACTAACTGGGTCCAGGCAGCCTTCCAGACGCTGAGACTTCTGGTGGTTCCTGATCCCAGGGTGGACCACCAGTCTCTCAAAGAGATGTCTTACATTAATCTACTGCCATCAGTCTCTGTGACACAGACTCTCCTCCGTGCTATGTGGATATTGCCATCCCTTGCAACAAATAAGGAAGCTCACTTAGTGGGTCTGATATGGTGGAAGCTGGCCCAAGAAATTCTGTGCATGCGTGGCACCATTTCCCATGAACACCCATGGGAGGTCATGCCTGATCTCTGCTTCTACAGAGATCCTGAAAAGATTGAAAAGAAAGAGCATTTCCCAACTGAAAATTGGAGCTCTCAGCCGGCCACTAAAGACTGGTCCACAGTTCCCACTGCTCAGGCCACTGAATGGGTAGCAACAACCACTAAGTGGTCCTAAGGGGCTCTTCACAAAGTCAAACAAAATGGAAATAAAGTTGACAGGAAATAAATAGTTTCTGGAAAAAACAAGCAAGCAAAAAGAAGAAGAAGTAGACTGTATGGAACAGTACATGGTTCCTCAAGAAATTAAAAATGGAACGATCAGCAGATGCAACAACACTACTGCTAGGTTTTTATCCAATAGAATTGAAAGCAGATTCTTAAAGAGGTATTTGCACACCTGTGTCAGGGCAGTATTATTCACAGTGGCCAAGAGTGGAAGGAAACTACATGTCCACTGATGAATGAATGGATAAAATATAGTATGTACATACAATGGAATATTACTCAGCCTTCAAAAAAAGAAGGGACTCCTGTCACATGCAACAGCTTGGATGCCCCTTAAGAACATTACACTAATTAGACAGTCACAGAAAGATAAATACTGCACAATCCCACTTACATGATGTATCTAACATCATCAAACTCATAGACCTCAGAAAGTAGAATGTTGGGGCACCTGGGTGGCTCAGTGGGTTAAGCCTCTGCCTTCAGCTCAGGTCATGATCTCAGTGTCCTGAGATGGACCCCCCAGATTGGGCTCTCTGCTTAGCAGGAAGCCTGCTTCCCCCCCACCCCTTGCCTGCCTCTCTGCCCACTTGTGATCTCTCTCTCTGTGTCAAATAAATAAATAAATAAAATCTTTAAAAAAAAAAAAAAGAAGAAGAAGAAGAAGAAAGAAAGTAGAATGTTGACTTCCACCAGCTGGGGGTAGGGAGAAACAGGGAGTCATTGTTTAATGGATACAGAGTTTTGGTTTTGCAAGATGAAACAGTTCTGGAAATCTGTTGCTGAGCAATGTGAATAAACTGAATACTATTGCACTGTATACTTAATGGCTAAGATGGTAAATTTTAGGTTATGTGTTTTGTTACCACATTTAAAAAATTTTTTATTAAAAATACTGGACCCAGTCCCTCCCTTTCTTGCCTGTAATGCTGTGTACTCCTGCCCTCTCACCACTCCGACTCAGTCCCTTTTCCTCCTTCCTCTTCCTTCCCCAGCTGTCCTTTGGGTGTTCACATTCCTCAGAGTCCTGTCCTCAAACATCCTCTCTTCCTGCTGTTGCCCTGTGAAGGATTTCAGCCACTCCTCTGGCTTTACCAGCCACTCACATGTCGGTGGCTCTTCACTGCTCTATCCCAAGTCTCTAAAACTCCATAAATACCTGTGAGTAAATGCATATCTCGATCTCTAGCCCCTACCCAGGCTGAGGCTCCATTTACTGTCTGCCCACCTCCAGCTGACTGGAGGAACCACCGTTTCTTCAAATTCAATGTATCCAACATTTAATTGATTTAACCTCTCTTGGGGGAACAAAGAATCTCCTGGGGCCCCTGGGTGGCTCAGTAGGTTAAGGGTCCAACTCTTGATTTCAGCTCAGGTCATGATCTCAGGGTGGTGAGATTGAGCCCCACGTAGGGCTCTTCCCTCAGCGTGGAGCCGGCTTAAGATTCTCTCTCTCCCTCTCCCCGCTACTTTCTCCCTTGCTCATTTACCAAAAACAAAAAACAAAAACACCATAACTCCTCCCTGTGATCTTGCATAATATTGTCCTCAAATCTCCAAACCTGCCTTTACTGAATATCCAAATCCGGCTGACCTTAAGCTAGACACGTCTGGAGAATCTGGTCACTTCTGTCCTTCCCCAGGGCCTCATCCTGTCTCAAGTGGGCTATGGCAGTAGTCTGCCTGTCTGCAAGACAGAAGTTCGTTCTCCTCACTAGTGCTAGTTTCCTTCTTTCTAAAGGACAAATTGCATTAGTAGCAACGTTGCTTAAGCTTTAACCTCACTAGCACATCCATAGACTCCCATCTTTTACAGATTTCTTTCTACAGGTGCTGGTTAGACCGACTATGCCCCTGTGTTCTGTGCCCCACCTATCCCACAAGTCCTTCCTCTCTAGCCCCAAGTCCCCCTGCACTGCAGACACACGTCCCCTCATGTGCCGGGCCTTTCTATAACTCCATGTCTGTCCATGCCAGCCCCTCTCTCTGGACAGACTCTCCATTGTCTCCAACTTCTCTTGGAAACAACTCATGCGTGGGTATGAAATGAACAGTCAGCAAGGAGCAATCTCGCTAGAGGGAAACAACTTTACTTTGAAAATTTTCCTACCTCAGCTCCATGGTCCATCTCCCGCTCAGCTACTGGTAACAGACTGAAATGTTTATATAAAATTCAGCTATCCACAGAGAAAGATATGAAGGCAGGGAGTGGAGGCTTTAACTGACAGTATGTAGAATTAAAACAGTCAATTTTATCAAAGTCAAGGTAGCATAATTAGGAGCTGAGATTTAGAATTTTCTGATAGCTGGGTTGCTGTCTGCTCAGCCTCCTCATCTGTCAAATAAGCATAAGAATAACACCTACCTCTTAGAGTTATCAAATTGTGGATGAGATTATATACAAAATGATTGCCCTAATGTAATGTAATGCTTAATAAATAGCAGCTATTATTACTGTCATAGAATCAGCTTTCTCAGTCTGTTACTTGGGCAAAGTTTCTCACTACATACCTCATTAATGTCTCTAGTGTTGCTGTAAAATTCCTGTAGGCAGGGGAGTGAGGGGGATTGAAATGAGAGATGCCATCCTGGACAACGTAAGGTGACAGTTCATGGTCTTATGGGGTAGGACTGCTCTGGAGGGCAAGGGGGATGGATTCTATATAAAACTTGAAGAAAAGATTTACGTACCTAATCATGTTGTTACATATGGTTAGTGCAATCTAATTCTGCTCATTTGTTCTAATTATACAATTAAGTTTAATTACCCAGATCATATGAATGCATTTGTATTATTAGGAAAATACCCTTTAAAGAGACAATGTAATATATTTTCTGAAAGCTCAGCATTGTGCAGAACCAACAAGACAGTTCTAGAAAATTCTCTCCTTGTGCCCTGTGTATGACTAGGCCTAGTTACTAGTTACAAGCTGTAATGATGATGCTATGTCTTTGCTTTCTCAAGCCACTTGCCTTCGTGCTTTGTTTTGTTGTCTTTTAAGTGTTTTCATCACTAGAAAGTGTGAGAGATACTCTTCCCACTTCTGAAATGGGTTTGTTCTCTTGATTGCTTTGGGGATCACTCAGAAACTCTCCTAGCATGATCCCTCAGGCCTCATGTTATCCTTACTGTGATCTCTGCCCTTCAAGTCTAGGAAAGTCTGACAAATGCATTTAGTATAATTTGGGTGCCTTGTTAAGACACAGCAGCTGTGAAGCCAAAAATCAATGTTAGCTCACTCCCGGGGTAGTCCATGTCCTAATACAGTAGAAAGCATGAGAACAATCAATTTGAGATTGTTATCTTCCTTACATTCTTTCTCATTAAATTTTTAAGCCCTTTGCAATGCAGCCTATCCCTAGTGATGCTTTTATAAATCCTGTGTAGTACCATAGGCAAAGTAGAAACCATTTCTTTTT
Organism: Mustela nivalis; assembly: GCF_964662115.1. Taxonomy (NCBI): domain Eukaryota; kingdom Metazoa; phylum Chordata; class Mammalia; order Carnivora; family Mustelidae; genus Mustela; species Mustela nivalis. The sequence continues at coordinate 84,488,445 of NC_139031.1, forward strand.
GTTCACACATAGAAGAAAACGTCATTCCTTTATGAAGAGTATTCTCAGCAGATTTCCTGGTTCTGTCCGTATAATCTCTGACACATGATGTAGGTCAACTAATTTGTAGTTGGATAAGCGGAACAGAATCACCTACAGCCTAACTATTAGAGAGCTCAGAATGTATATCAAGGGATATGATCAGATGATTCAAGACCACGTTCTCCAGGAGGCCTCAGCATCCTCCATCCCAAATCCTGTCAGCCACAGCTTTTCAAACTGACTCGTCCGTTAACTTAGCTCATTCTCTTCACACACCATTTCACACTTTATCTTTTCAAACTATTGTAGGGCTTCATCCAATGGGACTATAAAACCCTTTTTCTGTTATGTTTGCTCTCTTGCTGTTGAGAAAGCATGTAGTGCTCTATTTTGTGCTTAAATTATACATGGAAAAAGACAAACTGAATCCAAAGTTCAAAGTCTAAGACTTTCTCATAGACCGAGGCCAGTCAATACTTTGACTTTCTTGTTTTTTGGTTTGTTTGTTATTGCTGTTGTTGTTTTAAGGGGGCTGAGGCTGTCTCCTCCCTGCCTTCCTCATGTGAGTGAGTGAGAATTGCTGAAGCCAGAGAGAAAGATGCTGCTTGAACCGTGAGAGCAGGTGCCCATTCCTGGGCTTGGACACAATTTCCTAAGGCACTGACGAAGGAGTCCTTTAAGTCATACTTGCTGCTTCTACCATCTTTCTCTTCGCCTTCATTCATTTTCTCTTTCTCTCTCTTGTCCTTCAACAAGGCTTCACTTACACAGGAGCTGTGGCTAAAGTCGGTGTCAGGGCAAAAATTATGTGGAGCCAAATTGCCCTTGAAAATCCCTTTAGGAAAGCACCATGTCTCTGTCTCCAACATATCAAGCTTTTCTTCCCACCAGTGTGGGAAGCAATTGCTGCTTCCTGGATGAGTTCCATTCTTGCATTTATGGACTATGCTTTTAAAAGAATAACTTTAAACTCTAAAGCACACAACATGGCAGGATGCCCACACCATGGAAAGCACAGGGGAACTGAGAAGGACCAGGTGAAGACGAATTCATAGCCCTCATCACAAGCCCACTGACAGCTTGCCTTCCCTAAATGTGATGGAGGCCAGTAACCAACCTGCACTATTTAAATTCTCTCTTTCTCCCTCTTCTGCACACACGCAATCTCTCCCTGGCTCACTTCTCTCTCTCTCTCTCTCTCTCTTATGTTACAGCTAACAAGTGCATGGTGTGTTTGTAGTAAATATATGGAGAACCTAGATCAGTCCTAGGGACAGAGGTAAGGGGATAGTTCTTGTTTTAAAGCTTGTAAACTCAAGCAGACTCCTGAGGTTGACAGAAATGCTAACGGGGATCTCCTTAATTGCATTGGGTTTCTGGGTTTTTCCATGTTCTGGCCATCCTTCAACTATCTGCGTAGGAAGCCACCATGAGGAAAACAAAATTAATAGAGCAACCTAAATTCTCACTGCATGTCCCACTACCCAACCTACCAGAAGAAACTTTAGCTTCTGTTTTCAAGCATCAGTCACTCTTTCCCCATCATTTTCTGCTAAATCTACATTTACCATAAAAAGAGTTTAGGGCACCTGGATGGCTCAGTGGGTTAAGCCTCTACCTTAGGCTCAGGTCACGATCTCAGGGTCCTGGGATCAAGCTCCGCATAGGGCTCTCTGCTCAGCAGGGAGCCTGCTTCCCCTCCACTCTCTGCCTGCCTCTCTGCCTATTTGTGATCTCTGTCTGTCAAATAAATAAATAAAATCTTTAAAAGGGTTTGGACAGGGTTGCCTGGGTGGCTCCATTGGTTAAGCGTCTGCCTTCGGCTCAGGTCATGAGCCCAGCCAGGGTCCTGGGATCAAATCTCTCGCCAGTCTCCTTGTTCAGCAGGAAGCCTGTCTCTCCGTCTTCCTCTTGCTCCCCCTGCCTGTGCTCCACGCACACTTGATCCCTCCTTCCCTCTCTCTCTCTCTTTCTCTCTGTCAGATAAATAAAATCTTTAAAAAAAAAAAAAAAAAAAGAAGGTGTGTGGACACCCTAAAGAATAGTAGGAAAACAGAACAATTACTCCACTCATAAGCTGTTTCTTTCCTTTATTACCAGCCCTGTGGCTGGCTCCAATGCTCTTTGAGTGAATGCCTGTCCGCGCGCACCTTCGTGGAGGAGTGAAGTCCGTCACAGGAGCCTTTGTCAGCATTCATATTGACTGCAGGCCCTAACTTTTTCTAGAAGCTCTTCCTCTCCATGAAGGCCCTAAATTAACATTATATATTATAGAATTTGCCAGCCAACTACATCTGTCCCTGGGTTTCTGGATTTCCTGATATAGCCTGCTATTTTTTTATATTCAAAACTGCCTTGCAGGACAAGAAGAAAGCCGGTGGCCGTGGCTCTACTGAGTGGCTTGAGCCATGAGGACCCTGTATGCTGGCCAGGGCTCTGTGCTCCAGTCTGGCTGTCTGGTTGGTTCCAAAAGCAAACAAAGCTTATTCTGATGCTTTAAGCAATGTGAGTCTTCATAGCCTGCTCTCTTCACCACCCACAGCAGTTCTCCCCACAAATTCTTCTTGTACATAACTGAAATCAAGATGTCTCCCAAATAGTCTTTTTGCTCCCTGGGTCCAACTCACACATCTCACTGCTCTCCCCACAGACAGATCCCACTTCTGTGCAATGCTCAGTCCATCTGGATCCTGCCTCCTATTTGAAAACATGCCCAGCATTGCCTGGCCACGCTTATGTCTCCTTTCTGGAATTGCTTATGTGTTTGGTTTGGTTTGGTTTGGTACCATCCAGTTTTGTGGGGTCATGTGTAGTCCCGATGTGAAGGCTTCTCTCCCCAATCAGATCATAAACCTCCTGTGAACAACATCACAAAATTTCTTCCATTTGAAATCCATGGTACTGAAAACAGGCCATTCTAATCTCAATTATCCAATTTATGTCACCTTCTATACCTTACCCTCCTGAAATATATTAAAGGGCATTCTATTGCACTGAAATTCACACTTGACTGGTTGCTAGATGACCAGATTTCCAGTCATTTGTGACTTTGAACCAGTCACATAACCTTTTGGAACTCCATTTCCTTGTGTACAAAGTGAATGTATTATATACCTCTCTCCTTGCCAGGCTCAAATAAGGATCAAACAAGACAGGATAAGCAAAAGCAACTCAGAGCTATAAAGACATTATTCAAATGTGTGGCTTTATCTTCAAGTCATTTGGTTTTTCTATATGTCATTGACATAAATGAAAAGCATGAATAGAGCATCTTTCTGGAAGATCTCCCATAAATTTTAGACTTTCTCATTATTTTTCTGTGATTAATATTCTCTTGTTACCTTCACAAATGCCACGCCCCTTTTTTCTTCAAGCTTCTTGTTGGTGTAATCGGAACTGTCTTTCTGAGTTGATTTCCCTTCCAGTAACCAAGCTGTCACCGCTGTGATCTGTCTGATCCAAGGAAGGGAGGTGGTATTGGCTTAGCCTTTCCTGGCTTTGGGAAACTCTGTTTGTTCACAAAAGTACAAAGGAAATTTCAGAAGGCTGGGAACCAAGCTTGTAGGCAACATTTTATTGATGGGGCTAGTTCTGACATAATTAAAAAGGGTTTAATTAAGTCAAAGATAAAGTGTTATCCTCTCAGTGCTATCTCTGCCCTCTCCCCCTCCCTGCACAGGCAGGGACTTGGTGCCTACCATCATCCAAGGATAAGAGAGACACACATAGGGGCACACCCCAGGAAGGAGAGTGGATAGAAGTGTGTGCCTTCTCCCTAACTAGCCTGCTGTTATCTTATGTTTGTTGTTTGTTTGTTTGTTTGGGTTGTTTTTTTAATCTGAGAGATCTCTTTTTGGCCAGGTTCTTCCCTGGAAGTCACAACATATCTCTCTCCTACATGAATCCAAAAATTGCTAGAGTTCTCTGCAAGCCCAAACTCTATTACAGTTGAATTCTTCCCCTCCATCATGGCTCCATGACATGGTGCTGTCCATGACCAAATAGCTTTTTCACTTTTGACTCTTACCCATGCTTCCAGACTCAAATATCAGAAGAGTTCTATTGCCTCTGGGGAAAAGGCACACGGCCATATAAAATGCTCTCTGGAGAGCAAACCCAAGCACTTTGTTCCTGTACCTTGTTTTTACTACTGTAACTTTACCCCTTCATTTACTAGACAAGGAAGATCTATTCTGTTTTTTCCATATTCAGTAACTTATAGAGCAGAAAAATAAGATGATCCCCCAATATACTAGAAGAGTTTGGACAGCTGGTAGACCCAGTTCTGCAGCCACTTCTATTTCTGTCCATAAACTGCTTTGGTAAGTGTCTGACTGTGCAAAGGGATATGTGGCCAAAAGATGCAGATCTCACAGATGCCCTGTGAGCTGACCATTCGTCTGTAGCAGATCCTGCTACGTGCAAGCATTTATAAGACGCAGTCAGCTGCACAACTGGGCAGTAAATGAAGCATGTAGATTTACATTACCTCCCGGAGAAAAGGGAGAAAACAGAGGAGAGGAAAACTGAGTATTTCACTTTAGCTGTCATAGAAAACAAACCATTTCAACCAAAATGAAAACAAGCAAACAGAAAGACTAGCGTTGCCTTACAGGAGTGAGATGGAGAAAGCTGGTTATTCATTGTGAAGAAATTTAACAAGGACTCATATGATCTTTCTTTGTTGGGATCTGCTAAGATGTCAATGATGAAAAAGCAATATTACCAAGGATGGTAATAGGTCAGGATGAAAATCAATAGCAGCCACAAAAATGGTAATAAATTTTTCTAAGGAATGATTGGAATTCATGCTTAGAGAATTAGAACTATCATCAGAGTGGCCAGGCAGGAACTAGGCGGGTCTGTAGTCCCAGCTCTCGGACAGGAGCTGGGTTTGCCTCGTTCGGGTTTTTTAACACGTTGGCTCCAGTGAAGTGACCTTGTCCCTAACTGTGAATGTGATGGAGCTCTGACCTCACAATAGAGTCTGAGTCCCCTTCCAGGCTCATTTTTTTAAACTCCTGAACTGTTTTGTGTTATCTCCTTTAGGAGAACGTGGTGTCCAGAGAAGCTGGGGTGGTGCAGGGAGTTGCTGTTTGATAGGCTTTCGGATCCATTTATACAAAATCAAAGTTAGGTATTAGAAGGTATTAGAAGGTATTAGAAGTTGGGGTCAGAGGGGGCGTGGTATAGTTGCGAAGGGAGCCTCAAGGTCCTGATTCTGTCTCTTGAGCCGGGTGCCGTCCAGATAGGTGTTCCCACTTTGTGAACGCTCCAAGCTTACTCGTGCGATAGGCATGCTTTTCTGTATCTACTACAGAAATATAATACACATACTTCAGTAAAATGTTTACATTAAAAGGCCTTTGCACTCTCTTGCCAGATCTGCTCTAAATAGTCAGCAGATTTGAGGGAAGCCTACTGAGCCTTGGTTTCTTCTGCAAAATGGAAAAAAAAAAAAAAAAAAAAGAGAGGTAGACCAGATGATCCCAGCCCTGAAGCTTCTCATTGCCGTGATCATTGGCACATGATGAGTGCAGAGCCTTGACATTCCTATTAATGACTTGAATAATAATCAGAACATGGGCAAAGTTGCCACAGGCCTTCCCAGAAAATGAACTGGAAAGCTCTGTAAATGTGCTAGGTGGGGAATGACTTAGAATAATCAAACTACAGAGCTCCTGTTGATAGCAAAGAAGTAGAATTACCATGGCCATCAGTGTAGACCCCTATTTTATTTTTTATTAAGATTTTTATTTATTTATTTGTCAGCAGAGCACAAGAGCTACAGGCAGAATAGGTAGAACAGGCGGGGAAGAGGCAGGCTCCCAGCTGAGCAAGGAGCCTGATGTGGGACTCGGTCCCAGGACTCTGGGATCATGACCCAAGCCGAAGGCAGATGCCCAACTGACTGAGCCACACAGGCCTCCCTGACCCCTATTTTAAAAGCAGCTGGTCATCCCACAGTTAGTGATGTGTGCGATCGCATTAAATTTGAGAACCAATGTTTCTCGAATCTTTTCTTCTCAAAAGTAGCTGCTGTTAAAATATACTCCAGGAACGTCCAGCCAATCCTGCCATTTGGTGTTCCAAGGCATTCCTTTCCTTCCTTGTTTAATATAAAGTGAATTCAAAGATGATCCGCACAATGGCTGATAGGCAGCTGCCGAGAATCAGCCTCTCTATCATCAGTGAAAAGTTGCCAATCATGTCTCACAGTGAATGGGAAAATTCCAGGGCCTGGGCTAGAAGGCATTTGCTGGACTGATAGGAGAAATTACTGTGACCTCCATTTGATGAGAAAATAAGCTATCCCTAACTCCCTATGGGCTTTACCTACAACCTGAATTTCTTAGAAGGCAAAATATGTTCAATAGAACACAGAAGGGAAAAATAAATTATTTTGATAATACCCTGAAAAATCAAGCTAGGTAGTTAGCACCCGGGTAATAGATCTGCAGGGAAAATTTTAAACTCTTATAATCCTTTTCTCAAGTCTTTGAAGTCCATTAGAGACTAGTCACCTGATTCTACCAAGCCACCTGCCTTCATTCCCCCTGAAAACCATTTTGGAAAAGCAGGCCAGACATGCTCTCTGATGGCCATCCCTCTTCTGAATCCCAAGAATAAACCTTTGGTACGAACATAGAAGTGTATTATTTAGTCTTCCAGCAAACATGAAGGGAAACAATGAAATGAAGGAAATGCAAATCATGAGCTGCCACAGAAGATCCTAATTACCATAATTTGACCCGGCCTCCTTCCCTCTGCCGGAAAGTCAGCCTTCTGGATGAGAGGGAGCCAAACCAGCTAGATAACAGCCTTCTGTTCTCTCTCCCCATCTCTTGCCTGCTTTCTTTCTTCCTCTCTTCCTTAAATGATGTTCATTAAGACAGCAATTCTTCTAACGGTTTCTAAGCCTCAATTGTATTAGTGAAAGCTTTGCATGACTTGATAAAATGAGCTAAAGAAAAGGAAGGGGGAGGGGCAAGGGAGTAGACACACGCTGTCTCTTTATTCCCCAAAGTAACTGCCAGTCTCAGAATATTTTCCTAGAACCTGCCAGAAATCTCTCTGGAATCATCCCTGTTAGATACAAGGGCAGTCAGTGTAAAAGGTCCAGATCTTCCATGGTCTGGTTTTAGGAAATATTAATAATTCAGGAAAGGGCCAATTCAGACTCCACATGTCAAGTCCCATCAGTACCGCCGTGCCTACCACCCCCACACAGCTCCGAGAATAGTACCGTTTCTTAGATTGCTCACATTTTTGCGTTGTCCCTGATTTTTCCTAAACCGTTTGAGGTACGTTAACTTGGCATAGCTTCTTATGTTTATGGTGGTAAATGAGCTGGGCTGGGAGACACACAAAATGTGTTCACTTCATGCCTATTAGAATTCCCCTGAAATATGTCTATTAAAATCTGGATCTAAAAAGCGCATCCCTGCCCGCATCGACGCTGGGCTTTCCGCTCTTTGCTCTGACAAGTGCCACAGAAATGGGCCCTACTGTCACCCTTCAGCTCACGGATGGGATGTGATGGCGTGTTTCATGGTAGCTTTAAATCCGTTTGCTGAGGCTTCCACAGCGCAGTCCCAATTTGGGACTCAAGCAATTAAATCGCAAAGCACCTGGCCCTGCCATGCTCCACACCCCTGACAGAGTGGAGGGACTACTCCACTGACCTTTCGTATTTTATAACGTTTGACCATGCAGGCTGCTTTAGTTTCAACCAGTGTGTAGGCAAGATACAGTTTAATGACAGGACATGCTTGAAAGAAACAAAAATGTCTTTGAGAACCTGGTCCCTTTCTCAGCGTTGGTGTGGGGGCTGCTCTTTGAGGCAAGCCAGGAATGGTCCAAGGGGCTGGACACAGAGAGTTAAAGAGTGAGCTAGCCGCCTGGGAGGGTCATGAAGTCAGTACTAACAAAGGAAGGAATTCACAGGATCCTGGGAGTTTGTGGCAATTCTGTGTTCTATATTCAAGTGAATTGTGACAAGAGGGAGAGGCAGCCTGTAGAGTGTGAATAAGGTGCCCAAGCTGGAGTCAGGAACTATAAATCGGCAGAAAGGACATGGCAGGAAACCTAGTTAAGCGGATGTATCAGTTTGGATGCTTTTGGCAAGGATAACTGAGGTCCTGAGGGAGGAGAGGCTATAGGTTTGGCTGACCAATCCCTTCCCCAGCCAGTCATTCTGGGGGGGACCCAGGTTGTATCCATCTCTCAGCTCGACAACCATGGTGGTTGGTTCTCCTCTGGTCACAGAATGGCTGCAAGTAACATTTGGGCTTACATGCTTTCCTCCCCCACATCCAGGGAAAGCAAGGGAGTTACTCTTAGATGCTGTCCTAGAAGAACAAGAGGAAACCTTCCCCCCAAACCTGTGCAAACCTCTCATAGCCTCTCACTGGCCTGAATTACATCTTGTCTTCCTTCCTGAACCATTTGCAGCCAGGTTAAGATGTTTTTGATTGGCTAAAGTGCGTCAGGATCCTTTATGGGAAGAGGAAAATAGGGTCAATCTTGCCTAGCTTAATGGACAGCTTGGGGGAGAGATGGGTAACTAATCAAAGTCAGTGTCCTCCTAAGAAGACAGAAGAGGACATGCATACCGAGCAGATGACTGTAGGAGCCATCCATGCTGTTCACCCAGTATTTCCTTTTGGCAAGAATAACTGAGGCAGCTTCCCGCCTTTCTGACACAAGATGGGATTTTTGCTTCCATGAGACCATGAGATTCATTACAGTCAGGGAGTGAGCAGAAATGATGCGCATTTCTGCCAGGCCAGAAACTTTAACAGCCAATGGGAGGTCTTTAATTCTACTTGGGAGACCAGTGATGGCTCAAGATGCACCCTCAAGTGAGGAGACGTGAAGCAGAGCCCCCAGAGAACAGAACCCTTGATGGAGATGAATAAAAAAAATCATTTTTTGTCATTAAAACCCAGAAGGTTTTTCTTTTTTCTTTCCTTTTTTTTTTTTTTAAAACCTCAGTGTGCCTTAGTTTATCCTTGATGCTGCTATGGCAGCAGCTGATGTTAGTTAGCACCCATATCTTGTCCTAGGAAGGGAGGGCCAGGTTAGGCGAACCCCAATGTCACATACCAGTTGGTGTGGCCAGACCGTGGGGGAGAAAGTACATACTAGAGCCAGAAAAAAGCAAAGTTTTCCAGAGAATCTCCTGAATACACAAAGCTGCCACCAGGGTTCTCATCCTCAAGAGAGAGGAAAAAGAAAGATATGCCTAATTTGTCCTTTTAAAGACTCTAATAAGCTTTAAAAAAAAATCTATTAATCTTAAGGACAAGAACACATGCCTCACATGGAAGAAATAAAAAACAGTGAAACAAAGACAGCTACTTTTTTTTAAAGATTGTATTTATTTATTTGCCAGAGAGATATTACAAGTAGGCAGATATATATATATAGAGAGAGAGAGGGAGAGAGGGAAGCCGGCTCCCTGCTGAGCAGAGAGCCTGATGTGGGACCCTGGGATCATGACCTGAGCTGAAGGCAGTGGCTTAACCCACTGAACCACCTAGGTGCCCAAAAGGCATCTACTTTCTATTGAGTTTTTTAAATTAATTACTCAAGAATTTGGGCGGGGGAGAGAATTACCCAGATCAAGGAAATCTGAATTCTTGGAAACAGTTATTTCAGATCAGACATGTATTAATGGAAAAATTAAAAAATAATCTACAAAATAAAAACCAAAAATTTTAAGTCTCACACTCTAATTTTAGGTTTGGGTTTTTTTTTTTTTTTTAAGATTTTATTTGTTTATTTGACCAAGAGAGTACAAGTAGACAGAACTGAGCAGGGAGCCCCACAAGGGGCTTGATCCCAGGACCCTAGGATCATGACCTGAGCCAGAGGCAGATGCTTAATTGACTGAGTCACCCAGATGCCCCTAAATTTTAGTTTTGAAATGCATTTGAAATACAAAGGTGATCCCTACTTGGTACACATATATAATGACACCTAGGCAGTGTTTATTGCTCTGATGAATAGTCTACCAAAAGATTATAGTTCCGGACCATTTCATCTTATAACTGGCTTTCTCATTCAGACAACCAACATAACACTGTGTAAATTTCAAGTGTACAATGTGTTGATTTGATACATTTGTCTGTTGCAATTTGACCACCCTTGTAGTGTTAGTGAATACCTCCATCTATGCCACATAATTATCATTTCTTTTTTGTGGTGGGGAAGTTAAAATCTAGTATCTTGGCAACTTTGAAGTTTATAATGTTGTCTGTTATCACTGTGCTGGGCATTAGGTCTCCAGACTATGTACTAGTTGTAACTCTACACTCAAAATCTCCCCAATTCCCCCATCTATCCAGTCCCTGATAACCACCTTTTTAACTCTTAATTGCCTTTCTTCTAAAATGACAGCATTTTCTGAAGTATAAACAAACAGTGTATGTGTGTATATGTGTGTGTGTGTGTGTGTGTGTGTGTGTGTGTGTGTGTGTGTATAATTATCCCAGACCAAGAATGAGAAGTGCCATAAAGTCTGGATATTTTATGTGTTTTCCTAGCCTAGTTCTCAAATGAAAATAAAATTAAAAGCCTCCATTCTTTTAGGGATTAATAATTAAAATACCTCTTCCATATATTCATCCATATTTTCTTCCTCAAAAAATCTTCAAAAAACCAACTCTGGTCTTTGCTACTGCTTTTTGGGGATTGACTCTCACCTGTGCATACTATAAAATTTTCCTAACTGCCTCAGCAAAAAAAAAAAAAAAAAAAAAAAAATTACAGAATATCTTGGTATAATCTGGAAATGATTTGGAGGAAGTTTTTTTTTCCTTCCTCCATGAGAGTAATGTTTAAGATTCAGTAGGGTTTTCTCCCATAGTTAATTTTTTATTCCTGCATCCAAAAACATCCTGTCTGGTTGTTGAGAGCTCCCAGAGCAGAAGACCTGGGTAATTTTGATTAGGTCATCATCTTCAAAGCAGGCTACAATTGCCTAATGACAGGATGCTCATTTCTCAGATTTTTTTTTCCCTATTCTGAAATGCAGTCATAATTCCCCATGTGAGAGCTATTTTTGCTCTCCTTTCAGAGATGAAAATACAAAGGTGGGGGAATTGTTCTTAGGTTGTCTGCTGGCTTATGAAGGGGCACTGACTCAGGAACCAGAAAGGCTGGCCTCTGGGCTGTGGTCCTGGCTGGTTCATGGTTGAGCCAGCAAAGTTCGGATGGGAGTGGAGTCTCAGCCACTTGCAGATGGGAAAGGTGTGCAGCCCATTTCCCTCTGGGCAACCACACCAGCCTCATCTGGAGAAGAGTCTCTTTCCTCTGATAAATGACCCTCACAGGTGTGTCTGGCCAGCCTGGATCCAAGGAGTACCAGCGATGCCTCGGGCACGGGCAGCACAGAGAGGAAAGCATCCCAAAGTCCCCAGACCCCGGGCTACCACTTCCCTGGCACAGTGGGGGCACGAGAGCTCTTCTAGGATTGCCCTCGGCATCAATGATCTGGGCATCCGGCCTCAGGAGCTGGAAGCAGACACTCTGCTGACAAAAGAGCAGGCTGTGTGAGGGAGTCGTGGGCATCTCTTCTAATGATTTCCATCATGCTCTCCTTCCCACACACTCTGCCCTGAAGCACCTCATTTTCCTTTTGCTTTTCCCTTGATTAATGCCCCTCATAAGCTGGCCTTCCCACAACTCACCCCGCGGCCGCTGCCTGGGCGTCCACTCACTGTCTTGATCTTCCAGAGTTGTTTTCCATCTTCTTTCTTGGCATCCTTCCTCCTGCTGAACCCAAAGCCAGTTGGGGCCGGAATCTCTTGTTCTGCTCTTCAGGCGACCTTCCTGCTTGCAAGTGCCGGACTCCAGGTCTAGGTTTGTTCCCTCGTGGCTCTTCCTTTCAAAAACCTACCTCATTGATAATCGAGGCTACATGGCAGTTTGCCTTTCTATTTGAAAGGCAAAATGAACTTTAAGTACTGCTGTTGAAGTGAGTTTCTGTGAGCTCTGCACGAGGCCTCGAGCCCTCTGGAATGTGTATGTGATAGGCTCGACTCCATGTCTGAGGCAGAGCGAGAAGCCTCCTCCTGCCTCCCCAGCCACTCTTTGCCAGGGTCCATCCCGCTCCACATCCTTGAACGTCTCCTCCCCTCCCTCTCTTTCTGGTGCCTTCCTTAACTTCAACCATTCCTCTTGTTTTAAACTACCCATAACCTAACCTGGGCGCCCGGGTGGTCAGTCAGTTAAGCAGCTGCCTTCGGCTCAGGTCATGATCCTGGGGTCCTAGGATCGAGACCCCTGTCAGTCTTCTCCCTCTTCCTTGGCCTCTCCCCCAGGCTTGTGCTCTCTCACTCGCTGTCTTGCTCGCTCTTGCTCTTCCTCTCTGTCAAATAAATTTTTAAAAATCTTTAAATAAAAATAATCTACCCACAACCTGCAACTCTGGCCACAACTATTCTTTTTTTTTTTTTTCAATATTTTGTGAAATATTATTTTCTAATGATAATATGGTCTACTCTCATCTGAGAAATGTGTTTTTCTTCTGTTAAAATGACATTATTCAAGTAATAACCCTGGCATTCTTGTACTAATGGGAGAATGTGAGCTCTGTGAGGGAAAGGATTTTGCTGTTAATAACTACTTTCTCTGGAGCACAGGAACAGGCCCGAACCATAGCACACATTCAGTCCATGTTTATTGAATAGTTGAATGAATATGTAAATAGAATAGGCTCTTCTTTCTGGAGCTTCTTTTTGTTTCAAAGGATCTCCCACTAGCCAGAACCATTCTTGTCTCCAAATCCTATTTCCCGCTGCCAAATGCAGGATGTCTTAGAGTACCTCAGATACCTCAGATTCACCCTGTCTACACTGAACAAATTGTCCTTTATCCCCACACCCACCGTGTGGTCCCCTGCCACCACCATCAGCATCATCACCACCATTGCCATCTTCACCATCAAGGGGTAAGCGTCGAGATGGTAGAGCTTCTATACACACCCCCAACTCTGGGACCAAAACCAGGGAGTGGACAGGAGGCAAGGGTACCACAGGAGCTCCAGATAGGTTCTGAAGGCCCCAGAGCACATAGGCCCTTGGCCTGGTTTCCCTTAATAAAACTACCAGCCTCATACAGAAATCTACACCATCTGGCACCTGAGCCAGAGATTAGAAATGGCCTAGGGAGGTGACCAGGCAGATGTACCTAAGAACGTTTTCAGCTTCCCAACTGCTCCATGCATAGTAGGGGCCACAGGGGTTCCTGCTTGTCCCAGAGGGGACCAGAGAGGTTCTGGAAAAACCAGTGGCTAGGCAGAGCGTGGGATCTGGACAAAGAGGCCACAGAGCGTGAGGACTTGGAACAGGAAGGATGTAGCTGAAATGGTGTGTGCAAACAGCAGGGGATCCAGGCATCAAACATGACTACAGGGACACCAGCACAAAGTACCTGGCCCCGGCACCAGCACAGCCTAGGTAGGGCCCTCACGACTTTCCTCTACAGATGGTCCTCAACTTACGAAGGTGTGACTTACAATCTTTTGACTTCATGATGATGCAAAAGTGATACACATTCAGGAGAAACTGTACTTTGAATTTCAAAGTTTGATCTTTTCCCAGGACTAGTAAATTGGTGGGACAGTCCTCCATCATGACGCTGGGTGATCCCAGTCACCATGGGATCACGAGCGTGAACAACTGTTACGCTTACAACCCTTCTCTTTTTCACTTTCGATGCAATATTCAATAAATTACATGGGATATTCAACACTTTATAATAAAATAGGCTCTGTGCTAGATGATTTGCCCAAGTGTAGGCTAATATAAGTGCTCTGAGCATGTGTAAGGTGGCCTAAGCTGACAGTAGGCTATTAGTTAGTTTTAGTGGAGTCAAAGGTTATACAAAGATTTTTTTTTTAATGCAGATTTTCAACCACACAGGGGGTTAGTGCCCTCAACCTCTGTGTTATTCAAGGGTCAGCTGTGTATCTCTGAACTATCTCCCATGGATGTTCCATTCTTTCCATCCCCAATGTCAATGCCCAGATCCATTTTGGTCATCTCTTACCTGGATGGTGTGACCCTATCTCTGTCTCCCCTCTTTCCAGCCCATCCTAATTCACCCTGCTCCCCAGCTTTCCAATCTATTAAAGGGTGATATTCAAACTCCATAATTTGTCCTAGAAGCCCCTTCCTAATCCAGCCCTTGTCTACCCTGCCCTATGACCCCTCCGCCCTCTCTCACACATTGTGAATTCCAGTCATAGAAACTATTGGCCATTCCTAGAATAGACCAAGTGCTTTCACCCCACTAATTTCTGCACTTGCTAAGCCACCCATTCAGGGTACCCTTTCTTCATTTGCAGATCGCATTCCTCAGCTTATGGTTCCAAGGCTATGGCCATATGTTAGCCTTTATTGCATTGTATTAGCTTTTATTGCATTGTTTCATGATCTTCAATTTGCCGATCTAACCCCACACTTCAGTTAAACGCTAAAGATCAGGAACCATATGTGGATTAATCTATATAGCCATACCTTTCTACCATGCTCACTCCTTCCACCCGACTCAACTTAACAAGGACAGCTGGCCTATTCACAAATCAGAACTCCTACCCCCTCCACCCCCAACTAACCCACAGTAGATTGATTTCCACACCAGGGTAAAGAGTTGACAAATAGAAGGAAGATTAGTTTCAATTCCCACTTACCCCCTTGGTTAGGTGCCTTTTTCAGGGCACAAACTACCCATCTATATGCAACAGCCCAGATCTAAGATGTAATAAGAGCAAAATAAATCATTGTTGATGAATGAGTTTGCCTAGGAAAGAGCCCCTACCTTTGTCCCTTTTATATTTTATGAACTGTTTCTCTGTCATTTATGTAGTTTTTATATTACTCTATTTCGTTCTTCAGCATGCCATTGATTAACTCATGTCATTTTTACTTAGAAACTTATACTATGAAATCTGCAGCAGCACTGAAAAATTATTTACCAACATTTTGTTGGGTAATCAGCACAGATACTCAATATATGCTTATTAAATAAAACTGATATTAATATTTGAAATTTTATTGCAATCCCTTTAATGGCTGCAGTATAACCATTATCCCCATTTTGTCTCTGAAGATAAGTGAACTGTATTTGGGGATAGAATTTTAGGTACCAATTAACTGTATCATAAAAATAACAGCAACCTGAACATAAATGGAATATTGGTGGCTTATTAAACTATAGGTCTGTTTGTTTCTTACTAATGGCTCTAACACCCAACCAGTTGGTGTGTGCCCCCATGCCCCACACAGCCTATTCACACATTCAAACTTCGAGCTAAATTAGAGGCCAGGCAAAGCCAACAGAAGAATCTGGTGCAAGTTGAAATGAAATGTTAACCCATGCCTCTTCATTTCTGGAGTGAGGGTACTGAAGGGAGTAAGGGGAATTTTAGAATGTACAAAGGTCACAGTGCAGATCAATAAAGACGTTGTGCTATAATAAACCTTTTTAAAAAAAAAAAAGATATATTTGCCATAAATCTGCTCTAGAAGAAGCTATGAATTCCTATGCAGGATATATAAATATCTTGGAATCCCCATGAGTCTCTAGGCTGCTCAAGATCCACAAAGATGGAAGGAAAATGATGCCATCGCCTTTGTCTCCAATCTTGTATGCCTTATGTTAGGACAATTCATGAGAGGCTAAATATTTTAGGTAAAATATTTATCAGTGTAAGTAAAATAATTTGGCAACTCTAAATAAAACTGTGAAGGATTCAAGAGTTGCTTTCAAATAAGCATGGGATGCTCATGATTCTAAAATATGTTAAATAAATGTTGGTTTCTTCCTCCATGACCCTTCCAGTTGTGAATTACAGAAAACTTGGCCCAAACTGGATTGAGCACATGAGGAATAACTCACTTAAGGCACAGCTGGACTCAAGGCTCATTCAGCAATAACATAGGGACTCAATATCTCCTCTTGGTTCTCCTCCTGCTTTGTTACCTTCAGTCTTGGGCTTTATGTCACAGAAAATGGAACAGCAGCTTTAGGCCCTAGGTCCTCTCTAGTTTTAAATCATTCTGAAAAATAAACCATATCTTTCCAGGAATCCCAAGAAAGCTTCATTGTTTGTCATTGGCTCTTGTTGGATCATGTGTCCAAGTCTAAGCCAATCACTATCACCAGGCATGTGACATTCCTATTGACCATACTTGAGGAATGTGTCCTCTTCTAAAGTTGAAATTGTCAGAATTGCTTTAGGAATGATGGAGAGGGCTTTCCCTCAAAGGAAAGTCTAGGTATAATTACCAGAGGGAAGATGAATAGATAGAAAGCAGAAAGAGAGGGGGGGAAAAAAAAAAAACAGGTATCTGCCATCCCTCTTTCTTCCCTATGGTGGTGGGCAGCATCTAAGTGTCCCCAACTTTTGCTATTCTGTCCTTTTGTAATGCCCTCTCCTTGAGTGTGGTTGGGACCTGTGACTTATTCCTAATCAAAAGAATATGGCCATGGTGATGGAATGTCACTACCTCAGTTAAGGTGTTAAGACTATGACTTCCATCTTGCTAGCAGACTCTCTCTATTAACTTCTTGGTTTGGGTGTTGTGATGAAACAGGCAGCCATATTGGAGAAGCCCACATGGCAGGACACTTAAGACAGCTTCTAGACAAGAACTGAGGCCCTCAGTCTTAGAGCCCTTTTGTACTGTATTCTGCTGACAACCACATGAGTTGCGAATTGTATCCGTCCCCGGTCAAGCTTTCAGATGAATATTCAGCTCTGGCCAACACTTTGATCGCTGTTTTGTGAGAGATGCTGGGACAGAGGACATAGAAGCTAGATTATAAATGTATCCTGTTTTAGGCCACTAGGTTTGTGGTCATGTCATTTTGCAGCAGTAAACAACCAATGCACTTCCTTTCCTTCCCACATCTCTTTCAGAATCTCTCCCGAACAACCAGCAGCTTTTGCTCCCTGGGAAAGGCCTAGCACTCTCTGCTCCTCGTGCAGTCCCCTCTTGTAGCTGTGCCCGACCCTCAGTTTACTGTTCAGAGAAAACATCTGACTGAGCCAATTATCACAGATTCCTTGGGTTTTAAGCCAAAGGAAAGGACTTTGGGTGACATTTTTTCATTGAGGATAGCTGGGGCCCTTCTCACATCTCTTAGGTTCAATTACATAAGTCAGCTTAAGGGGAACAAAGCATTTTTGGACCCCAAAATCGCTGCTGAGAGAGAGAGAGAGAGAAATGACTAAGGGGAAAATGTAATTCTTGCTGATAGCAAGTCATGACTGCCTGCAGTGATGTCAACACTTGTCACCTGTTACTGGTTTTGAAGTCCTCTCCTATCTGGAGTCAGCAGATTTGACCTCCATGGTCCCACCCAGCCTTCTTTCTGTCCTCAGTTCCTTTCTCTTATTCTCTTTAATGCTTTTCAGGGCTCGCAGCTGCAGCCTCCCAGAGCCCCGACTGCAGGGACACTGAAGGAGGATTCACAGCGAAGCACAAAAGCTTCCCGCCACCACAGCACAAAGCCTTTCCTTCAGGCAGGCTCCAAGGTCTCTCTGCTCTCTGAAGAACCATCCTCCTCCATGGAGAGTCCTATTTCCTCTCCCCCACAGGGCCTTTGAGGCTGACCCCACGCCCCCTCTTTGCTCACCCCTGTCTCCTCTCTGCACGACCCGCAGTTTTCAGACTGAGTCCCTTACCCCTCAGGGAACAGGACTGACCAGGTGTGCCCTAGCCATGCTGCTTCGCCCGGGACCTGAGCTCTGTTCTTCCGTGGCCTCCGATTCTGCAACTCAGTGTAGTAGTTGAATCTCAGGGCATGGTGAATGGTGGTACATTCTATGATCAAGCGCTAAAAAGGCGACAGGTGGCACATTTACGGGTAATTAAAGCTTGCCGTAGACTGTGTTATAGTGCATAGACCGACGGTGCAGGAATTACAGCAGCCCCCGGTGAAGAAACAGCTCTCCCGTCACATGGCTGGGCTGCATGCAAGCTTTCAGACAAAGAACGGGATGAGAGGGGAGCTCCCTACTTTTCTTTTTTTTTTTCTTTTCCAAGATTTTATTTATTTATTTGACACAGAGAGACACAGTGAAGAGAGGGAATATAAGCGGGGGGAGAGGGAGAGGGAGAAGCAGGTTCCCGCCAAGCAGGGAGCCTGATGTGGGGCTCGATCCCAGAACCCGGGGATCATGATCTGAACCAAAGGCAGATGCTTAATGACTGAGCCACTCGGGTCCCTTCACTACTTCTTTTCTAATTGACATTTAGGTCATTTGGGTAATAACTGCTTGATGACGCTAGGCATTTGTCTCACTATGGGTTCTTTTTTCCCAGAGTGCTGATGTGATATGCAGGGGGGAGCATAATGATTCACTCATACTTAAGTTTCAATTCGTTCAGGGCTGAGTTATTCATAGACTCTTTAGAGATGCATTACGTCTTCTGAATTATTAATTCAAGATAAAACTCGTTCTGGTAAGGGAAATTTCCCTATGACACTTCATCCAGGAAATCTGCAAGTGGTTCTTGATCCCTGCAATATCCTAAACCAATAAAGGGAGGGCACAGACCCCTCAAGTTGTTTTTGACAAAAATCCAAGTTCTGGATTCTGGGACACAAAGTATCAAAAATCCCTTTGCTGTGATGATACATGCTCTCTTGGTGGCTGTGAACATTTTCTCTGGACTGTCTACTGAAACAAGAGCACTCAGGATCATTTTTCGGATGTTTGTCCATTAGGTTCTTTGTTCTGAACGCCATCTGAAATGTTTTTCAACATGGAAGACAGACCAAAATGATTAAATTCTCTTGACACTTCTGAAATTAAAATTAATTATTTGTTAGTGCCAGGGGATCCTTTGGCCCCACTCAGTTGTGAACAAAATATTTACCAAGTACCTGTGGGACTGGGCA
Source organism: Mustela nivalis (assembly GCF_964662115.1). Lineage (NCBI taxonomy): Eukaryota > Metazoa > Chordata > Mammalia > Carnivora > Mustelidae > Mustela > Mustela nivalis. The sequence continues at coordinate 84,507,387 of NC_139031.1, forward strand.
CTGGAATGAGGAGAGGGCACCCGACAAAGTCCTGCTGTGGGCCACACACAAATGAGGAGATCACGCATCTGCCTTCACCTCAGAACTGCCAAAGCTGGTGGCCTCATTTTATTTGTAATGCCTCTCAGGCATTAGACACTATTTTTGGAGATTCTCCTCTCCTTTTTTCAGTCCTCTTCTCCTTCTACATATTCTTCCTCATAATTTCATTTATTTCTGGGACCCCATTGTGAGGCAAACTGCGTTCTTCTCAAAAAAGATGTGTTGGGGTCCTAAACCCCAGTACCTCAGCATGGAATTGTATTTGGAAATCCAGTCTTTACAAAGGTCGTAAGGTTACAGTGCAATCCCAGAGTAGTCTCAAATCCAATATGACCGTGTGCTTACAAAAAGGGAAATTAGCAGACATGACAGACACAGACACACAGGGAAAAGACCATGTGAAGATAAAGGCAGAGATCGGGGTGAAGCTTCCACAACCCAAGGACCATGAAAGATGGCCACCCGTCACCAGAGGGGAGAAGCCCGGGACAGATTCTTCCTCATGCCCCTCAGAAGGAAGCAACCCTGCCCCTACCTTCATCTTACACGTCTAACCTCCAGAATTCAGAGACAAGAAATTCATCTTCCATAAGCCACTCAGTCGATGGTACTTCGTCACAGCAGCCCTAGAAAGTGGACCTAGATCTCAACTCCCAAATTATCGTCTCTACCCCAAAACATTCTTCAAAACTGCCTGATCGACAAAGGGACACACAGGCTTCCCAAACTCCCATAAAGTTGGCGAATCAAGCCCATGCTTGTATCCTAACAAGCTCTCCATGAAAGGTAATGGTGCCCCTCACTGCTGCCACCTCTGAGGCTGAGGATGATGAGGGGGAGTGTGGGGAACAGCAGAGGAAGGAGGGGGAAAAGAAGCAGAAGCAGCAGCAGGAGAAAAAGAGAATGAATCCACTGATCCTGGCTCCTCTCTGTGAAAGAAAAAAGACGGAGATGGTCTAAGCATGGTCTATCTTTTCTCTCTACACTTCCCCACCCTGGACTCACCCACCCAAAGAATATAAAGCAGACACATTACTGAGTCTTCTGACTGTTCCTACCAAACACACTGGTGGGCACTAGTATTTGGTTACAAATGGACAGCCTAGAGAAGAAAGCACAGTTCCTGGCCATCTCCTCGCTCACTGAACAGAAGTATTTATTTGTGGTCAGGAAGTCTGGAACTCTGCCTCGTTAGCCAGCACTGTCCTCCATCCAATTAGAATAGAAGTGGGAAGAAGCGGTATGTTCACACAAGGGCCACGTCTGTGATTCAAACGCCTTGACTCTCTGACTGCTCTTCTCCCCCTTCAGCGACACTCTTTCTCTGATAGAGACGAGGACTCATTACACAGCAAACTGCGTCCACCTCCCTCAGGAACCGGAGTGTCCAGGCTATTTTAAGTGGTTCCGTTTATCAAGCACCTACTCGATATTCACAACATGGTCAGACACTTACTTTGTATTCATAATTCCAAATGATCCCACCAACCCCTACTTCCAGCATGGAAGACTTGTTATTCCCAATTTTTTTTTTAACATACCCCTCCCCTCACAAGTGTCTGGATTGCCCAAGGTCATCCAGCTAGGAAGTGACAGAGCTGGGAGTTGAATGTGTACCCCTGTGACTGCCCTGGAACAGTGGCCAAAATGACTCCAAAGCCTGTACTCTTTCCACAACATGGTAGAATTCTCTGGAACTGGAGAAGAGCTGCAGCAAACTCAAGGGCAGAGCTCTGGGTAACAGGAGTCTGTGTTTTGGGAGAGCAGTATTCATTCTCTTTGTTCTGGCGATGGCTGATTTAACCAACTTGTAGTAACTACACTCACTGCCAGGCAATGTTTATTAGACACCTTCCAGCCAGTGAGTCTTAAAAACAGGTAACTAACAGCAACAGCAGAGATGATTGTCATTGTCATTAAGACTGTCTCTCAAGGTTAGGGTAACCCCCTCACAAAACACTGATTCATTCATCATCATTTGGTCATTTGCTGTCCTCGCACACATACCCTGTGTGTCTTGGATCATCTTGCCACGAGTTTAAGAATGAATCTGAAATAAAACAAAAAAAAGACCTGAGCTGAAAGAATGAATCTGAAGTACAGGTCTTGGAGAAAGATAATACTGAAGATATCACTTATATGTGGAACCTAAAAAAGAAGAAGTCACAGAAACAGAGTAGAATGGTTGTTACCAGAGGCTGGGGGTGGGAGAATGGGGAAATGTTGATCAAAGGATACAAATTTCCAAGGGCGCCTGAGTGCCTCTGTTGGTTAAGCACCTGCCTTTGGCTCAGGTCGTGATCTCAGGGTCCTGGGAAGGAGCTCCCTGCTCAGCAGGGAGTCTGCTTCTCCTTCCTCCCTCCTCCTCCCCACTCATGGTCTTTCTCTTTCTCTCTCAAATAAATTAAAAAAATGAAATCTTAAAAAAAAAAAAAGTACAAACTCCCAGTTATAAGACAAGTAAGTTCTGAGGATACAATGTACAGCTGGGTGATTGTAGTTAATAATGCCGTATTCTACTTGAAACGCTTGCGTACTTCAGCATTGTGAAGAGAGTAGGTCTTAAATGTTCTCACCACAGAAAAGAAACGGTAATTATGTGATATGCTAGAAGTGTTAGCTAACCTAAGGTGGAAATCAGTTTGCCACACAGAAGTGTATCAAATCAGCATTTTTTACACCCCAAAATTGTACAATGTTCTGTTAGTTATATCTCAATGAAGCTGTGGGACGGGGAGAGATTAAAAAAATAAGAAGGGAAGGGCAGGTCTTTCAGCCTGGGGCTCTCCAAAAGGTTATAAATCGTTTAACATCTTTTTCCTAAATGTCAGATTCCTGAGACAGACAGAAGAGGTACATATGCCTTCAGATTCTTTTCTTAGTATGTGTGCTGGAAAGAGTGAGCGAAATGTGAAGCTTTCTTTCCAGTTTCCACTTAGGAGAGCAGATTAGTGACTGGTGCTAGAGGAACCATCCACATCTGCCTTTGAGGGCCTGGGCTTGGATGCAAGGACAGGTTTTCTATTAGGAAAAATCCCAAAGTCCTTGATCCAAGGTCACCTTCGCCCCCCCCCCCAGTTCTTGATACACTAAAACATCTTGCCAGCACTTTCATGGCAGCAACACCTTTAATTTTGAACTATTCCTAAATAGTATTTCCTGTCAACAATATTATGTCCTAGAACATGAGTCCTAATATGTATATGGATGTAGCACCAAATGAATCGCTTAAGGAGCTTACTATGGAAGAGAAGAGTCTTGCCCAAACTGCACAGAGCAGTTCATTCTACTGTGGCTCAGACACCCTGAGATTTGAATGTTAGTCATTTCATTGATGACTCTTCTGAGCGCACCAGTATGCTGTGTGCATTGAGCCAGGTGTCGGGGAGGCAGTAATGAGCAAGACAAAGATAGTTCCTGGCCACTTGGAGCCACTCATCGTCTATAAGAAAACAATTAGAACAAATCGTGGTAAGTGCTCCACTAGGAAAGATGCAGGCTCTACCTGGCAGGAACCCTGAATCTAGTTTAGAAGGGCCAGGGAAGGCTTCTCGGAAGAAGCAACAGTCTAGGGGTACCTGGGTGGCTCAGTGGGTTAAAGCCTCTGCCTTCGGCTCAGGTCATGATCCCAGGTCCTGGGATCAAGCCCTGCACATCAGGCTCTCTGCTCAGTAGGGAGCCTGCTTCCCCCTCTCTTTCTGCCTGTTTCTCTGCCTACTTGTGATCTCTGTCTCTCTGCCAAATAAATAAACAAAATCTTTAAAAAAAAAAAAAAAAAAAAAGCAACAGTCTGAAGGAGCAAGCCAGGCGAAGAGGAGGAGGGCGCCAGACCGGAAGGAAGTGTCTGTGCAGCGACCAGAGAGAGTGGGCGTGGTGCTTCCTAATACCTGAGGTCCAGGAAGTGGGCATGGTGCTTCCTAACATGTGAGGTCCTGAACGCCTGGAAGGTCCAGGATAACACATGAAATGCCAAAAGGAGCAGCCGGAGGTCGAGCCACGATGGGCCCAGTGAACCACAGACTTCAGCCAAAGACAATGAGAAACCCTTGCAAAGATTTATGCTGAGCTGACATTCTCACTCTTATGGTTCAAAGGGTAGAAATCAAGTCACAGAGAAGCAAGACTAGAGGAAGACCAGGAGGAGGACTGGTCCTCCAGTCCTTCTGTAGTAAGCTCCTTAAGCGATTCATTTGGAGGACTAGAGGAGGAGCAGGAGGACCAGGGAGGGAGCTTCGTGGAATAGCCCAGGCAAGAGGTGATACGGTGTAGAGAAGTACCGTGGCAGGAACGCAGAAGGGCTCACCTGGAGGAGGTTTCACAAGACTTGGTGAGAGAGCATCATTCTTCTCCACTTTTAGCCCCAGGAAGAATGATCGTGCCCATAACAGGGAAGGTGGGCATCAGTGGAGTAGCAGTCCGGAGACATGGAAGGAGGTGGGAGAAAGAAGGACATGAGCTCCTTTTGGTAGGGTGACCTATCGTTTATTGTCCAGACGGACACACATTTGACAATAGAAGGAGGCACAGTTTGTGCTATCGGGACACCAACACAAACTGAGACGGTGCCTGGCAAACCAAGCTTTTGGTCATGCTACTCTGGGGAGGTATTTCGGTTGGTGGTCCCGATAACAGATCCAAGGGCAGATGTCAAGTAGGCAGCAGATAGACATGTCTGACCTTCCTTAAGGTGAAATTCTTGACCAAAGAGTTTTCCAGCAGGAGAACAATTTAGGAAGGCGGTTTTTTCCCAATTGCTTTATGATATGTCATTAAGACACGTATTACGACTGTTGTCACTGTGCATGCCCAAATAAAGTGGCAGGTAGGGATTTGTGCGCTATCCTCCCCTACAGTGTATCTCCTATCAGAGGGGCCCAGAACTGTCCCCAGCTTGAAGTTAGGAGTCAGGATGAGTGCGATCAAGGCAACTTCCCTAAGGTCAGACTTTTAATGGAGGTCAGTTAGTGCAAGGATGGTTGAACACACATATATCCCCAGTCATGGGCGGTAGGGGAAGGGGCAAAAAAAAGCTTAAAAGAGATAGTCTCCTGACTTCAGATTAGTGGCATCATTTTATATCCGGATGACAGCATGTTGTTGCTGGGGTTGTTATCATCATTCGCAATTATCATTATTATTATGACAGATGCCATGCTGATGCGAAACATTAGTCTTTGTCAACGCGAGCATAAATGAATGCATATATTAAAGTTCTTTCCACTTTCCGTTCATTCGCATTTTGAAAGCTCAACCTGAAATAACGTGAAGACATCTATTGCTGTCACCTACTAGCTGATTCTATCGTTCGAAGAGGAAGCAGTTCTAGAGAATGCACACGCAGTCAACGATCTGGCTGGCAAGCCTGCCGAGTTAGAACATCCCACAAACAAGGTTTAGATTATTATTTGATAATTTGTTACCCTGAGTGCAGTAATTATTTCTCTAATGCTGACAGAATTGCAGCACATTAAAATTCAAGAGCGGCTGGTGTGGAGACTCCAGCTTCTCCCAGGGTCTGAGCCACCATGAACTCTACCATTCGCTGCATAGGCTGTCTTACTTGGAAAGTGGCTGCTAGCACTTTCTCCGTAACTGATCTTCATGACAATCTAGAAAGACTCTGTCGGAAATTCAATTATTTTTTTGGCATGACCGCTGTTGACAAGAGAGCCAGCAGCTGCTGAGAAAGCAGCAGTCTCAAATCAGTAAGGGCAGCAAACCCCCAAATGGCCCTCCCCAGTAGAATGGATAAGTAAATGGATTTATTGATGGAGCAGAATACAATACAGCAAGGGAAACTTCAAAACCACAGCCACCCACGTTGACGTGGATAAGCCTGAAAATGCACCATGTTGAGGAAAAGAAGGAAACCATGAAAGAGCACATAGAGTATTATTCTAGGATCAAAAATTGGACTCAGAATAATGTTGAGATGTGTACTTAGCTGACAACTCCAGAAATGAAAGGAAGGGAGTGATCATCATTTAAGTCAGAACAGTGTTACTCCAAGGGAAAGGACTTGGCATGGGACTGGGAGAGATACGTGAGCTTTCCAGGATGCTGTCAATGTCCTATTTCTTGACCTAGCTGGTGGTTACATAGTGTTCACTTTATAATAGTTAGACTGCGCTTTTGTATGTCACGCACTTTTCTGAATGTGTGCTCTCCTTCACACACACACACACACACACACACACAAAACCCAAATTTTTTAAGCTAAAGAAACTTTTGAATAGTAAATATGGGAGGCCCTAAATCTGTACATTCAGAAATTCTAATTATATTCATTTCTGCAATGGGAACAGGAATTCTTCCAGTTCTGCCTTTTCCTCCCTCTGTTCAGAGCTCTTCCCCAATGCTGTCCCCTCTCAGTCAAGCCTTCCCACTCACCTCTGACCCCTGCCCCCATGCACAAGGTCCCACACCCTGGACCCTCCCTTTTGGTTTCTGGAACAAAGAGAGGTTACCTTTTGGCAGGCTGCAAGTGTGGTGACGGTAGAAAAGCTGCCATGTTGTCTCATAACAGTACTGGGGAAGACACTCAGTGATAATGGCCTCCCGCCAAACTTACAGGACTAGTAGTGTCCCCTTCTCTCTGAGGAATGACGGATTTATGTGTGGAACTGCCTTGTTCATTCATGACAGAGAGCCCAAACCCCTCCCTGGAGCTGATCACCACATTCTGTACAGGCCAGCACCCCCTTTCCAATGAGGGGAATTAGCCCCACGGTGTACTTCCTGTTACCTGCTCTGGGACGTTCTGCAACAATCTTGCCCCTCGTTGAGGATGAGGCGGAGATCCCTGCCTAAAAGAACAATTTGAAGAACTAGGCCCCATATAGGAACATCTGTATTCTTGAGTCCTCCTGGAAAACCTTTTTACAGCGAAAACCTTCATTAGTAGAAAACCTTCCTTAGTTAGCTTTTCCCCAACTAAGCCCACCATGGACAACAAGAATCAGCTCCATGGGTAAGAATTGTGTCCTCAGTTCTCATACCTGTTACAAACCTAGTTTCCTTTCAGCCCGGCAGGCTTCAGTCCCGCTGCCCAGGATTTCAGGGTCTGCATGAAGGTTCAGGGCTGTGTGAATCCCTACACTGTCTCCTGAGTCTGCTTCATAAAAGGACGTGTTCGCCAAAGATAAGCAGATGGTCTATACAAAGCATAAACGTGAGCTCTAGCTTGAACCTCTTCTCTTTCCTTGGATTTGAAATCATCACCTTTGATCTTAATTTTAGTCCTCTGTGGTAACCATGGTTTCAGAATCCTTCTTTCAATCACTATGAGCTGTTGCATAAAAGGGATGTTGGGTTTAATCTCTTAAGCCCCCTCTGAAATTTCTGCAGTGGTCTGGGTGGCAACACATCTACAAAACAGACTTCAGACGCTGCTTGTCAAAGGCAAGCAGAGGCTGTCCGAGCTGAGCATATGATTCTCAGGACACTCAACATGGCCGAAGCCTCAGGCCTCAACGAGTCTTCTTTGCCCTGCGTGGAAACATCCCTTCTTGCTCTGGTTACCACCTCTCCCTGGAGTCTCCCAGACTCAGGCTGTTTTAACACCACAACATTTTTAATAGAGAAGGCACTTTCCAGGGCGCCTGGGTGCCTCAGTCAGTTAGGCACCTGTCTCTTGGTTTCAGCTCAGGTCATGATCTCAGGGCTGTGGGATCAAGGCCTACGTAGGGCTTGGCACTGAGCACAGACTCTGCTTGAGTTTCTCTCCCTCCGACCCCTCCCCCTGCTCGTGCTCTTTCTCTCTTCCTCGGTAATAAACATATTTTTTTAAAACTGAAAGAAAAGAAAATGTACTTTCCAAGCCTGCCTCACTAACTCTCTGTCTCCTGACCTTCCAGAGTCCTCTGCCTGGGTCAAACACATGCTTTTGGCAGTGACTGCTTTAACTTGCGAACATTACCTCCCCAGTCATTCTGTAGGTCCCCTCCACCTTCTTTTCCTGCCTCATCCACTTTCCACCCAGACTCTGGTCTGCTCCGAGCCTTCCACAACCTGCCCCACCACCCCAACACACAAGGGCTTCTCCAGCTCTGAAGGGAAGAACTCCATCCTGCCTCCCTGCACACCTCACATAGCATTGTTTTGCGTTGCTGTTTGTCTCTGTCCATGCATGGCTGAACTGCCCGTCTTTCTTATAATGTCCCTGAGACTCGAGCCATGTCCAGTATTTTCTGTGCCCAGCTGATACTCTGCTGTGCCGCAGGTGTAGTGTTGATGGGCTGGGTAAAGGCTCTGATTTTTTTTAGCCCGAATGCGTAACCTTCACATGCCTCCCCTTTTCCCGCTCACCTGATTCACTGTCTCTAACCTTTGTCTTGACCCAGCCGAACCCCAAATGGGGAACACATCCTCCTCATTCCCTGGGAAGTCTTCTCATTAAATGCCACCCTTTTTTGTTTTCTCAACAACCTGCTTTCCAACACAGTCTCTGAAATCCATCCTTTTCCCAGTCTCCTGACATACTTATATGCTTGCCTTTAGATTGATAGTATATTCTTTGCTCTTATACCTGCTCCCCTTTAGTCTGGGACCAGCACCGAGGAGCAAGAGTATGCCTGCCTGCGCTTCATTACACAACCCCCAGGGCTCACATCCCAGCATTCCGAGGCCTTCCCTGATGGGCCAAGTGGCAGTTTTAGGTTTGGAAGCTTCCTCCCATGACAGCGGCGTTTTGCTCCTCCTTATCCCATACGAGGCCCCTCAGACCCGCCACCACTCCCTCCGGCTCCGAAGGGCCCCTCCCTTGCGCTCCATCACCAACTGTCCTGTGAAATCCCCCTATTGTCCACTTATCATAAAGCCTGTAATTGAAACACTAGTCCAGCACCAAGCACTTAGACCCACGCTGGCTCTTTAAATTGAAGTTAATCAGCATGAAACACAATTCATTTCCTCAGTGGTGCTGGCTAGAGTTCAGAGGACGAGTAGTGGCCATTGTATTAGACTGCGCGGGCCGAGAACATGTCCAGCGTCACAGAAAGTTCTGTCGGGCGGTGCTTGCTTAGAGCAAGAAGTGAGGAGAAAACAGGAGAAGAGAGGGTTTGTTTTACCAGGAGGAAGGGGGGTCATCGGGCTCGTTCGCAGCTCTAAGGGAAGAGTGTGTCTACACTCCCTGAGGAGTACAGTGGTTCATTCTTCTGCTCGGCTTTGTTTTCTGTCGATTTCAAGCTAAGTAAGTCTTCCCGCCACCCACTGGGCAATCTACCAAATCGGTCCCCATCAACAGGGCCAGGAAGTTCTCCCGAAAATCTTGCCTTGTTTGTGGAATCCCTTGCCTGCCTAAAGCAGCCGACCTGGGCAGCCCGATATCATTGCATCTTCAAATATCCATCATGATTTTTGTTTTATAATGCCAGGCATTGCATTTTCAGTTTTATACTTTACTCTGCTGAGATTCTTTTGTACTTGACCCTGGGGTGAACATAGCACTGTAGGCTCCAGTTTATAAGTAAAATAATCAATAACCTAAATTTCAGATGTTCAAAAGAACTCAGAAGGGGGAAACTGGAGCCACGCTAGAAAAACAGAAGGCATTTCACCTTTCTTATAACGTGGTTATTTACATGGGTTGGGTTTGGGAATCTGTTGTCCTAATAAATCTTTCCTCCTCTCTTGCTCTCTCTCTCTCTCTCTCTCGCTAAAAAAGGGAGGGGGGGACTTCCTATGCAAACTCAAGATCTTTGAGATTTCATCTAAGTGCTCATTTTTAGGTTTTTCCCCCTTTTTTAATCTGGTAATGCCATCACAAGCTGTGAGATTCTCTTTTCCCATCATACGCCTGCTATGTAGAAGAAACTGCCTGTACATTTCACAGCTATGTAGGAGTTTATGAGAAAATAGATCATGGCCCCCTGTCAGTATTCACAACGTTTATTTTACGTGCCTTTAAGCATTAGGCAAAGCCCAAACCATTCCCAGCATTACTAACTGGATTTAATATCAGCTTAATTTGATCCCTGTAAATGCAACTGAAAATTTTTCATCTTGATCCTGCTAAGAGAGTAGTAAATCACATGAATGATAGGGAATGTGCTTGCATTTCCAATAATTTTCAAACAGATGGTCCCTGTTTACAACCATCGCAATTAACATATCACCACCAGGACTCCACCACGGCTCACCACGGTTCGATTTGAGGCAAACATCTTTGCTGCCCTTCATCTGTCTCCAAAACAATATATTCCTCTTGTCCATTTGGATCTGGAGGGAAGGGGGAACCCTACTCTCGACCACTTAAAATTAGCCTTGCCTAGGAGCCTCCAATGCGATTACACAGACACAAAACTCTGACCCTTGCTTCTGAATGATTTCCCAATACCCCAGCAGAAAAAAAATAAAAATTTACAGTAGCAAGCCTGAGCCTTTTTTTTCTTCTTGTCTCATAAAAAGCAGCAGTTGTATGATTTCTGTAATATAAAGTATATGTCCTTCAGCACTAATACCCCATGTCACAGCAGCCAAATTAATCACTTTAAACACTGTTCACAAGGAAGTCCTTTGCTTGAAGGTAATCACGATCGCTCAGGAGTCCAGTTCTTTCATACTGGAGTTCGTTGATTTTTGCCTCCCTTAATAGAGATGCCAAGCCAGCTTTATAAATCCAGCATGGCAGCCTGCATTTTTAAAGACACACACAATTTGTCAAGGAATGTTCAATTTCAGAAATTACAAAGAGACAAACACGACCATGGGGAAGTTTCAGTGGCCACGACGGTCCCACCGTCGCCAGGCCTCTGATGGAAGAACTAGAATCCGAGCAGTGCACAAGGTGAGCTGATTGTGACTTTTTATTAATGAGAGAGAAAGCCCTGTCTCTGTTCCGCGTCCTTATGTGTGTAACAATTGGACCCCATAGTTATATTATTAGAGAATCCTCTCCAGGAAAATTGGGCTCATTGGGAGCTTTGCACCTTCTCTCTCATACACATCTGGACATGTTATATCTGAAAATTGGAAAATGCACGTGCATTCACAGACCATGCAAAAATATGAGAGTGGGAAATGCCGAGCCCATTTATCATTCTCAGTGTAGAAAAAAAAAAAAAGCGTACAGGCGGCTGCTTCTGCAAGAGAAGCAAATGAATGAAAAGGGTGAGCAGAGTGCTAATAACGTACCTCGGCTCCGGATTAAAGTGTCAGTGCTCCTGCTCAGCATCTGAGAAGCTGAAATGCTTCGCTGGGTTTTGATTAGGAAAAGGAAGATACTCAAAGAAATGTGAGCTGCTCAGGATAAATTTTCGTAAGCCAACCACGCCCTGTCAAGTCAGTAGCAGAGATGATGCTGGTGGGGGGATGGGGGACCGGGGGTGGGGGGTGGGGGGAGATTGGGGGGGGGTCGGTGGTGCCGCAGTTTCAGGCTCGGCTAAAGTCCTAGACAAAGTCAGGAGGCAGGTGAACTGGTGTTTCCGGGGGTCTTTCCCCAGGATCCCAAGCAGCCTACCCAGTGCCCAGCTTTCTTCAGTTCCTGTGCTCCCAGCACCGTGCAGAACCTATTTCTCTCTCTGGCCTGGCACCTCACCTCACTCTGGGCCACCTCAAGGAGCACCAGCTTAGGGAGACACCATAACCAAACCACCACCCGTCCCCCCGCAGGCAAAAGAAGCAGAGAGCTCTGTGTTGCAAGATCCTGGCCATGCCCTCTCTGGAGGAGGAGGACAGGCCTCCCGTTCCTTTGCAAGGCACCCACTGCCAAGGAAAGCAAATACAGTAAGCGCCCCAATCAGTCTGTCCTGACACTGACTTCAAGCATTTTCAGGATTTGATCCCAAACCGAAGCCTAGACAGACAGACACACACACACACACACACACACACACACACACACACACACACATCACCCGGGGTTTCCCCCACTAAAACTTGACTGCACTTTCCCTTCCTCTGGGAATTCAAACACCTCACCAGGGCTTTCTCCCTAGTATTGGCCTGTGCAAGACTAAGTCCAAAAATGGAACTTTCAAGGCATTGGTGCAGTTATTAGAATAATCATTATCTAAGTTTTTTTCCCCAGTTTTATTGACATGTAACAGACGTACAACATTGTATGAGTTGAAGGTGTACAACGTGACAATTTGATACACATATCTATTGTAAAATGATTACCAAAATAGGGTGAGTTAACGCTTCTATCACCTCACATTGTTGTCTCTTTGGAGGGAAGGATGAGAGCATTTTAGATGTATTCTCTTAGCCACGTTCAAGTGTATGCCACAGTATCACTAGCCATCGTTCCCGCGCTATATACACTCATCTCCAGAATTTAGTCATCTTATACCTGGAAATTTATACCCTTTGACCAACATCTGTCCATTTCCCCCACCACCCAGCCTCTGACCATGATCATTCCACACTGTCTGTGAATTCAGCTTTGGCCCTTTGAGATTCCATATATAAGCGAGATCATGAAATATTTGTCTTTTCTGTCTGACTTATTTCATTTAGCATAATTGCCCTCAAGGTCCATGCATATTGTTGCAAACAGCAGAATTTCCTTCTTTCTCATGGTTGAATAATAATACTCCATTATATATAAACATACACACCACATCTTCATTATCCATTTATCCACACATGCACACTTAGGTTGTTTTCACATCTTGGCTATTGTGAATAATTCTGCATCGTGCAGATTCTGCTTTCGCTTCCTTTGAATACATGCCCAGAAGTGGGATTGCTGAATCATACGGTAATTCAATCTTCAATTTCCTGAAGAACCTCTACACTGTATTTCCATAGAGGTTATACCAATTTACATTCCCACCAATGGTGCACAAGGATTCCCTTTTCTCCACATCCTCACCAACACTTGTGATCCCTTGAATTTTGATGAGAGCCACTCAAATAGGCATGAGGTGATATCTCCTGGAGCTTTGTTTGCACTTCCCTGATAACCAGTAACATTGAACATCTTTGCATGTACCTATTGGCCATTTTTGTCTTTTTTTAAAAAATGTCTATTCAAGTTCTCTGCCCATTTTTTTTACCTTTCTTTTTTTTTAATTTATTTTTTATTTATTTTCAGCATAACAGTATTCATTGTTTTTGCACCACACCCAGTGTCCATGCAATCCGTGCTCTCTATAATACCCAACACCTGGTACCCCAACCTTCCACCCCCCGCCCCTTCAAAACCCTCAGATTGTTTTTCAGAGTCCATAGTCTCTCATGTTTCACCTCCCCTTCCAATTTCCCTCAACTCCCTTCTCCTCTCTAACTCCCCATGTCCTCCATGCTATTTGTTATGCTCCACAAATAAGTGAAACTATATGATAATTGACTCTCTCTGCTTGACTTACTTCACTCAGCATAATCTCTTCCAGTCCCGTCCATGTTGCTACAAAAGTTGGGTATTCGTCCTTTCTGATGGAGGCATAATACTCTGTAGTGTATATGGACCACATCTTCCTTATCCATTCGTCCGTTGAAGGGCATCGTGGTTCTTTCCACAGTTTGGCGACCATGGCCATTGCTGCTATAAACATTGGGGTACAGATGGCCCTTCTTTTCACTGCATCTGTATCTTTGGGGTAAATACCCAGGAGTGCAATTGCAGGGTCATAGGGAAGCTCTATTTTTAATTTCTTGAGGAATCTCCACACTGTTCTCCAAAGAGGCTGCACCAACTTGCATTCCCACCAACAGTGTAAGAGGGTTCCCCTTTCTCCACATCTCCTCTAACACATGTTGTTTCCTGTCTTGCTAATTTTGGCCATTCTAACTGGTGTAAGGTGATATCTCAATGTGGTTTTAATTTGAATCTCTGCCCCTTTTTTATCAGATTGTTTGGTTTGGGGGAGGGTTATTTTTTTTGTTTTGCCATTGAGTTGTAGTAATATTCAAAACATGTCTTACATGTTTTGAATATTAACCTCTTATCAGATGGTGGTTTGCAGATATTTTTCTCCCATTCCGTAGGTTGACTTCTCATTGTCCTGATTATTCTGCTGTGCAGAAGGGTGCAATTATACTTGCTGATTTTTTGCTTCTGTTGCTTGGGCTTTTAGTGTTTAAAAAAAGAAAATCATTGGCAAGACCAATGTCAAGGGTCTTTTTCTCTATGTTTTCTTCAAGAATTTTATGGTTTCAGGGCACTTGGGTGGCTCAGTCAGTTAAGTGTCCATCTCTTGGTCTCAGCTAGGGTCCTGATCTCAGGGTTGTGGGATCCAGCCCTGTGTCAAGCCCTGTACTCAGCACAGAGTCTGCTTGAAATCATCTCTCCCTCTTTGCCCCCCATGCTTGCTCTCTCTCAAAAAAGTAAATAAAATCTTTTTTTTAAAAAGAATTTTATAGTTTCAAGGCTTACGCTTAAGTCTTTAATCCATTGAGTAAATATTGTGAATGGCATAACATAGAGTTAATGTTTCATTCTTCTGCTTGGGATTACCCAATTTTCCCATCGTTATTTATTGAGGAGACTATGCTTTTCCCATTGAGTATTCTTGGCTCCCTTGTCAAATATTGGTTGCCAGAATGCAAGGGTTTATTACAGGGCTGTTGATTCTGTTCCATTGGTCTGTGTGTCTGCTTTGATTACTGTAGTTTTGTAAGATAATAGTTCTGGGTATCAGGAAGGCTGATGCCTCCAGCTTTGTTTCTCTTTTTCAGGATTACTCTGGTGATTTGGGGTCTTCTGTGGTTCCACAAAAATTTTAGGATCACTTGTTCTATTTCTGTGAAAAATGTCATTGGAATTTTGATGAAGATAGCACTGAATCTATAGAACATTTGGAGTGGTATGGACATTCTTAATATATTAGTTCTTACAGTCCATGAGTACAGGACATCTTTGCATTTATATGTGTCTTCAATTTTTTTCATCAGTGTCATAGGTTAGTGTACTGATCTTTCACCTTCTTGGGTAAATTTATTCCTAGGCATTTTATTATTTTTGACGCCATTGTAAATGGCATTTCCTAATTTCTCTTTCTGATAGTTTGTTGTTAATGTATAGAAATATAACTGAGTTCTGTATATTGATTTAGTATCCTGCAACTTTGTTGAATGCATTTACTAGTTCTAACAATTTTCTTGTGGAGTCTTTAGGACATTCTATATGTAAGACCATACCCTTTGCAAAAAGGCACAATTTCACTTCCTCCTCAACTATTTAGATGCCTTATTTTTTTCTTTTTCTTGCCTTATTGCCGATTTAGGACCTCCAGTGCTATATTAAATAGCAGTGGTAAAAAAAAAAAAATAGCAGTGGTAAAAGTGAGCACCCTTGTCTTGCTCCTGATCTTAGAGGAAAAGCTTTCAACCTGTCACCATTGAATACAATATTAGTTGTGGATCTGTCCTATATGAACCTTCATGTGTTGCTGCATGTTCTTTCTGTATTTACTTTGTTGAACATTTTATCATGAAAGGATGTTGTATTTTGTCAAGTGCTTTTTCTGCATCTACTGAGATGATCATACAAAGATTTTTATTTTCTTTTAATGTAGTATTGCTTTGCTTATGTTAAACCATCCTTGCACCCCAGAGATAAATCCCCCTTGGTCATGATGTGAGAGCTCTTTGTTTGCCAGTGGATTGAGAATTTTTGTATCCAGATCCATCAGGAATATTGACCTATAGTTTTCTTTTCTTGTAATGGCTGGTTTGGGTATCAAAGTAATGTCAGCCTCATAGTGGAGTTTGGAAATGTTCCCTTTTCTTCAGTTTTTGGAAGAGTTTGAGAAGGAGTGGCATTAATTCTTCCTTAAATATTTGGTAGAGGGGCTCCTGGGTGGCTCAGTCAGTTTGGCATCCAACTCTTGGTTTCGGCTCAGGTCATGATCTCAGGATGGAGAGATCAAGCCCCACATTGGGCTCTGTGCTGAGCACAGTCTGCTTGAAATTCTCTCTCTTCTTCTTCCTCCCCATTTGCCCCACTCCTCCCCTCAAATATATGCATAAAATCTTTTTTAAAAAGCAATGTTTGGAAGAATTTACCATGGAAGCCATCTGGTAGAGGACTTCGTTTGTTGGGAAGTTTCTTATTACTAATTCAATCTCCTTATTGTTGATCTGTTCAGATTTCCTGTTTCTTCAAGATTCAGTCTTTGAAGGCTGTAGGTTTCTTGGAATTTATCTGTTTCTTCTAGGTTATCCAGTTTGTTGGTATATAGTCATTCATAGTAGTCTCTTACAATCTTTGTATTTGTATGGTATCAGCTGTAATGTCTCCTCTTTCATTTCTGATTTTATCTGTGAGTCTTCTCTTTTTTCCTTACTCTAGCTAAAGTTTTGTCAATTTATCTTTAAAAACAACAGCTCTTAGTTTCATTGACCTTTTCTATTGTCCTTCTAATCTCTATTTCATTTATTTCAACTCTTATCTTTGTTAATTCCTTTCTTTTACTAATATTGGTGTAATTTTTTGAAGTATATAGTTAGGTTGTTTATTTGAGATCTTTCTTTTCTTGAGTTAGACATTTATCACTATTTCCCTCTGAGAACTCTCTTTGATGCATCCCATAACTTTGGACATGTGTTTTCATTTTAATTTGTCTAAAGATACTTTTTTATTTCCTTTTTGATTTCTACTTTGACCCATTGGTTGTTCAAAAGTTTATTGTTTAATTTTCAAATGTTTGTGAATTTTCCAGTTTTTCTCCTATTACTGATTTATAGTTGGAAAAAATACTTGGTATTATTTCTATTTTAAATTTGCTAAGACTTGGTTTGTGACCTAACCTATGATCAATTTTGGAGAATGTTCTGTGTTTGCTTGCAAAGAAGGTGTATTGTGCTGCTTTGGGATAGAACGTTCTGTGTATATTCGTTAGGCCCATTGGTCTAAAGTATAGTTCAAGTCCTTACTGATTTTCTGTCTGGAGGATCTCTCCATTGCTTTAAGGTGGGATATTGAAGTCCCCACCTTATTATTGTATCTGTTTTTCTTTTTAGATCTGTTAGTGTTTGCTTAATATATTTGAGTGCTCTGGTGTTAGATACATATATATTTCCAATTATTATATCTTCTTGATGAATTATATAACATTTTTCCATTTATTTATTTATTTATTTATTTAAATTCCAGTGTAACTAACGTGCAGTATTATACTAGTTTCAGGTGTACAATATAGTGATTCAACAAGTCTGTACATTATTCAGTGCTCTTCACAATAAGCACATTCTTAACCCCCTTCACCCATTCCACCCATTTCCCCCACCCATCTCTCCTCTGGTAACCATGAATTTGTTCTCTATAGTCAAGAGCCTGGTTTTTTGTTTGTTTCTCTTTTTCATTTGTTTGTCTCCTTTTTTCATTGGTTTGTTGCCTAAATCCCACATATGAGCAAAATCATATGATATTTGTCTTTCTATGACTTATTTCATTTATCATTATATGCTCTAGCTCCATCCATGTTGTTGCAGATGGCAAGATTTCATTCTTTTTTTATTGCTAAGTAATATTCCATCACGTACCTATGTAGATAGATAGATAGATTCCCCCATCTTTATCTGTAATGGTCTCCTTTCTCTCATTACAGCTTTTGAATTGAAATTAATTTTTCCTAATATAAATATAGCTCTCTTTTAGTTCCACTTGGATGAAAAGGTTTTTGCATTCATTCACTTCAGTCCTTGAGGCTGAAGTGTCTCTAGTAGGCATCTTGTGGCTAGGTCTGGTTTTTATCCATTCAATCATGCTATGCATTTTGATTGGAGAATTTAATCCATTTACCTTCGGAGTAACTGTTAATAGGTAAGGACTTACTAAT
The DNA here is from genome assembly GCF_964662115.1 of Mustela nivalis. Lineage (NCBI taxonomy): Eukaryota > Metazoa > Chordata > Mammalia > Carnivora > Mustelidae > Mustela > Mustela nivalis. Next base: position 84,525,155 of record NC_139031.1, read on the forward strand.
GTCATCACAGTGATTGTTTTCTGGCTGTTTTGTAGTTCCCATGTTCCTTTCTTCCTGTCATGATGTTTGCCTTTGTGAAATGATTTCTGTAGTGGTATGATCTGATTCTTTTCTTCTTATCTTTTGTAGGTTTTACTTTGTGGTTACCATGAAGTTTGCATAAAGCACCTTATGCTTAACTGTTTATTTTATACTGATAACTTAACATCAATCACATACAAATCACATACTGTTTTAGTCTCCCCTTTTATATTTTTATTGTCACAACCTACTACTTTTTATATTATGTACTCATTAACAAGTTATTGTAGCTATAGTTTTTAAAATATTTTTGTCCTTTAACCTTTTATATTACAGTTAAGTTGTTAACACACCACCACATTATAGTATTCTGAATTTTACTATATACTTACCTTTACCAGTGTGTTGTAGAATTTCATATTTTCTCTACTAATTAGCATCCTTTCATTTCAGCTTAAAGAACTCCTTTCAACATTTCTTTTAAGACACATCTTGTAATGATGAACTTTCTCAGCTTTTGTTTATCTGGGAAGGTCTTTATCTCACATCCATTTCTGAAAGATAGCTTTGCCATATAGAGTATGCTTGGTTGGCAGTCTTTAAATTTTAGCACTTTTGACTATATTAACCGACTCTCTCCTGGCATGTAAGGTTTCTGCTGAAATATCCACTATTGGCTTTATTGGGGTTTTCTTGTAAATTACAAGCTTCTTTTCTCTTCCTACTTTAAAGATTCTGTCTTTGGCAGTTTTATTTTATGTAGTCTCCCTTATCCATGGCCATACTCAACTGTGGTCCAGAAGCAGATGATCCTCCTCCTGATGTATCATCAGAAGGTCAGTAACAGCCTAATGCTATGTCACAAAGCGAGAGTCTCATCACATAGGCACCTCATCACACAGGCATTTTATCATTTCACATCATCACAAGAAGGGTGAGTACAATACAATAGAGTATTTTGAGTGAGAGGCCATATTTCCTAACTTTTATTATAATATATTGTTATAATTATTTAATTTTCTCATTAGTTATTAATCTCAGACTGCCTAATTTATAAATTAAGCTTTATCATAGATATATACGAATAGCAAAAAACATGGTATAGGGGCGCCTGGGTGGCTCAGAGGGTTGAGTCTCTGCCTTCAGCTCAGGTCATGATCTCAGGGTCCTGGGATCGAGCCCCACATCAGGCTCTCTGCTCAGCAGGGAGCCTGCCTCCCCCCACCCCCGCCTGCCTCTCTGTCTGCTTGTGATCTCTCTCTCCTTGTCAAATAAATAAATAAAATATTTTTTTTAAATAGCCTATATAGGGCTTAGTACTGTCCAGTTTCAGGTATCCAGTGGGGGTCTTAGAAAGTATCCCCTGCAGACAAGGGGGGACTACTGTAAGATAGTACTTGGAGAATACCTCTTTAAGTTGAGTTTAGAGACCTGTGAGCTTCATGAACTTGGATGCCCAAAACTTGCCCCAAATTTTGGAAGTTCTCTGCCATTATTTCTTTAAAAAGCTTTCTACCTTCCTCTTCCCTCTCTTCTCCTTCTGGAACTCTAAAAACTCAGACTGTTTGTTCTGACAGTTTCCAGTAGACAACCTGATGTGACTAGTAGGGTCCACATCCTCTTTTTTTTTTTTTTAAGATTTTATTTATTTATTTGACAGACAGAGATCACAAGTAGGCAGAGCAGCAGGCAGAAAGAGAGAGGAGGAAGCAGGCTCCCTGCTGAGCAAAGACCCCCGATGCAGGGCTCGATCCCAGGACCCTGAGATCATGACCTGAGCCAAAGGCAGAAGCTTTAACCCACTGAGCCACCCAGGCGTCCCCGGTCCACATCCTCTTGATATCTTTTGGTTCCATCATCAGGCAGCTTAAGACTTGTCAAGAGAGAAGTCGGCCTCTTTAGCAGTGCCCCATGCAAATGGGGAAACTGGGCACTCACTCACACTCTTACTTTCCCCCATGGGAGAAATTATAGGCCTAGAAGAGCTCTCTGAGCCAGGAGCTGTGCCACCATGGGGGTAGGGTGATGAAGGTAAAGTCAAACTATTTCTCTTACTCTCTTCACAGCATCTAATCTCAAATTTTTGTCTAAGATAGTGTTCTCCTGGGGCTTCTAGACCATGGCTGAGAGTTTCTGGAGCTGGTTCACAGGGCACTTTAGGGTCTGCAGCCAGGACTGAGGTCTGATTGTTGTGCCCGAGTTTTCGCGTCCGAGAGACCACCAAGGAGCCAAGCACTGATGCAATCACACAAGGGTTTATTTGACAAGCTTAAGCTTGGGCCCAAGTATACCCGACACAGCGGAGTAGGGACTTGGACCCCGAGCCAGATTACAGTCAGAGTTTTTAAAGGCAGAGTAGGGGTGGACTTGGCGGTGGGTGAGGACAAAGGGGGTTATGGATGATGTAAGTCTCTAAGGAATTTTGGAAGCGGGGTCTCCAGGACCTTGAGGGGCTGGCCGTTGTCTGAGGAAAAGGTTATTCATTACCTATAATAAAAATCTTCTTGTGAGACCCTTTAGATGTCTATCAGTGGGTCATATACTTGGGAATGATTCTCGACACTATCTTGGAGGTTTAGAGATAAAGTTTCCTAAAGGAATTGTTAAAGTAGACTTACAGGATTCTGATCGGACCTGTCGGGGTAGGGGGTCGTTCAGGCTAGGATTGTCCTTAGCAAAATCTCAAGGTGAGGACAGTTAAGCCCCCAGGGGAGAGCTACTCTGTCTGTTTCAAGGGCTTGTCAATAGGTGAGGAATTTTAATGATTTTCTTCTCCGTTTCCCACATCAGCTAAACTTGAGGTGGGATGGCCTTAATTTTCTCGGCCTCCACAGATGTCTATGACTTGACACCCAGGTGGCGAGACTCCTTCTGGATTCCCTTGGCATATGGTGCTGGTGATAAAACCAAAGCTGAATGGGCCTATAGTCTAGTCCTCAAGGGTATGGTGTTGTTTCTGGGTTTATAGTTGGGGCAATGGTTGGTGGCTCAGCTTCCTGGGTGCAGATATGTCTCCTAAAACAGTTCTCCTCCTTCTTGAACTACCCTGGGGTGTCACAGTTTTCCACCTGGATCCCACACCTCCCACAAAGGCACTTCCAGCTGTGGATAGATTCCAAACAGTTCTTGCAGAGGGGATACAAGTGACAAATGTTGGATTCAGCCATCTTGCTACCATCACTTCTTCTGAATACCCAGACTAATCTTTAGTGCATGTTTTCTGCTTTGAAAAAAAAAATTATGTGGTGTTGAGTTTTTTAATAAACAGGGTTGGTGAGTGCTTGCCAAAGAAAGCCCATTCCATAATTCTTAGCAAGTGTCCATAGTGGGGAAGACAATGGAAACTGAGGGTGGAGAGACTGCCCCACATCCTTCTCCAAGGCTCTGTGGACCACTCCTAAGCAGCACAGTCTTCTGCTAACAACATCTACCCCACAGCACAGCAGGGCTGACTCTTCAGGAGGAGAAGAGGCAAGAAGTAAGGAATTCCCATTAGAAGCACTTGCAGCTACTGGCAAGAAGCAGTTAATGCAGATTCCCTCTGAAGTGAGAGCTGAGGTAGGGAATGTTCTGTAATGGGAGAATGAATTATCCCCTAAGTATATTCACCTGTCCCTGTTCCACAGCACCAAATCTTCAAGTTCTAGGAGATAAAGTTGTGTGGGCCCCAAGGTTCTAGAAGACAAAGACTGGACCTTTTAAGGGTATTCCATCTGATGCAAATAATGTGGGACACTGAATTTGTGGTCTCTGATGTATCCTACAGTGTGACCTCCTTGCCACACTGCTTTATAAAACCTAGTGGTGCCTTTTTTTTAAAGATTTTGTATTTATTTATTTGACAGAGAGAGAGATCACAAGTAGGCAGAGAGAGGGGGAAGCAGGCTCCCCACTGAGCAGAGAGCCCGATGCAGGGCCCTATCCCAGGACCCTGGGATCATGACCTGAGCCAAGGGCAGAGGCTTTAACCCACTGAGTCACCCAGGCGCCCTTCTAGTGGTGCCATTTTTAAATAAGGCCTAAAGTAGCAGAGCTTCTAGAGTTGCAAAAGCAGGAGTTCCCAGAGAAATGAACAAAATAACCAGTTCTCCCAGCTCCAAGTGAAACCTCATTTAGGTACAATAAATTGCACAAATAAGAATATAGGTGAAGTACTTTGCAAACACAGATTAAGTACTGTAATCAAAGGTTGGTAAATTTACCAAGAGTTTTAGAGAGCTGCTTAGCTCCCCTGAATTGTAGGGTAGAGATGATAACAGCCTGCATATATTAAAAAGACATCAACACCAGAGAAAGGAGTTGCTCTTAAGCAAGGCATGAGGGGCTATAGCGAACATAGAGCTTGGTGGCAGTATCACCTGGAGAAGGAAGTGGGGACTGTCTTTCAGTGACTGACACCCAATGACCATGAATGGAGCTTTATCACCTAAGGAGGTTTCTGTGAGACAAGGTGATTGGGTGGGACTTCAGTAACCCCCGGCTCAGGCTGCATTCCAGAACTGGTCTTTGTCTGAAGGGTCTTTATCAAAGGTAGAAAACACAGAGCCTAAATACAATTCTAGTTTAATTAGGGTGTTTGTAAATGCCAGTGTCCAGAAGTATTCAGTCATGGCCCAAGGAGGTATTTGCCGCAGGAAATGCTAAATGCTTAGTATAACACACTTATCAGACATAAAAAGTTCCTAAATAATTTTTGTCTAATTCTGAAATTTTTTCTGCTGCACGGTTTCTCATTGTCACCACAATTGACCTAGACCAACTGCTTCTTTTCAGGGAGGGGATTTTCCTGAATATAATAGAATATTTAGTGACATTCTTGACCTCTACCCATTATAAACCCATGGGATCCCTCAGTTATAATAATCCAAAATATATCCAGGCTTTGCCAAATGTCCTCTAGGATCCAAAGATCCCCCTGGCTGAGAACGATCAGCCTAGAGGAAGGCGTTGCTTTCTCTAATTCACACGGAGCCCTCTAAGGGCTGACAGTGGCACGTTAGCAAACCCATCTGCATGCACCCCCTAAGACCAAATAAGCCGTATCAGCTTGGGGGAATCCTTGATGAAACAGAAGTTTGGAATGGCTGTGATCTTCCGCAAAAGGCCAACACAGAGAGAAAGGATATGGTGGGAAGGAAAAACCAAAGGTAGAATTTCAAAGGACAGTGGGCTGATACCCAGAGGTTTCTTTGTTTTCATTGTTCCTTCTCCCAAGTAGTGCTTGTTGAGTGTCCACTGTGTGACTGGCTTGGGGCCATACCCTGTAAGGGCTGCAAAGCCAAAGTAACATGGAGTCCCAGCTCTGCAGAACTTCCTAGTCTGCAGGAGGAGGTGAGCAGAGACAGGTCCAACAGAAGGATTAGATACAGTAGCATGTGTTACAGAAATAGTGATGCATGATTGTATGCTGTCAGACACAGAGCCAGTCCTACAGCGCAGGACGCAGAGAGCAGCACTGACAGCTCTTGAGATTAACAGGTAACTTCAGTGAAGGAAGATGAGTTCATTCCAGAAAATTCTATTGCCCAACTATTTTGTTGGTATCTTTTATCTGAATGAAGATTTTGGAAGGCCCGAGTTGTAGGCCAAGTCTGGTCCTAACCAGCTACTTGACCCTGGCTGCTACTTAACTGCTCTAGGTCTTCCCCATCTCTAAAATGGGCTGGACTGGATCATTCCTTGGCCCTTCCAGCTACAACATTCCCTGACTCTGAGCCCTTTTGGATAATTGTCTCCAGGTAATTGGACTTATTAAGCAGTTTTGGGGTTTCTCCATTCTGAGCTCCGCCTCTCATCCCACAATGTATTTCATCCCAGAATGTGCTATATAAAAAACCGTATTTCCAAGTCGACAATAGCTTCAGCTTGAAATATATATTATGCCATAAAAAAATCACTATAGATTTGTAAAGCAAAACTTAGAAACATTAAATTAGCCCATAAGAGCTTTAAAATTAATTTGATCTTGAATGTGTCTGTGAATGAATGGGCTTGACATAAGCCTTTCAATTTTTCGCTCCACTTCAGAGAGTGCACAAAGTACTAACTGTAAATCAACCTCCACATTTGCTGATACGGCCACTAAGCTGGGAGAAAAAAAAAGAGAGAGATGGCTAATAAACTATTCAAACAAGATTTAGAGCTTGGAAAGCCCAGGGCCCCAGCTTGTGACCTGCCTTCTGTGAATTATGTTCATGTGACTCTGGTGGTGGCTAGAGACACAGAGTGGACACTGGAAGCAGAGAGTCTAGTCACTCAAGATGGAACAGGACTTAGTCTTTATTATCCATTTCAAGCAAGTCTGAGAGAGAGAGAGAGAGTATGTTCTCAGATGGGAGAGTGATGGAAAGAACTGGGACTGAGGTCAGAAGCATACAGATGTTCACTTCACTTGTCCACTCAGGTTGGCATGGGCTGAGCAACAGTGAGCCTGATGGACTACAGAGTATGTAGACAGCAAGAATAGTCCACAGATATCCAATATGCTTGTACAGAATTTGCCATCACACATTAGCTACTCCGTGAAAGGAGAAGCAATATGGCAATAGGATGGATGTGGGGTCAGGTTGATGCCCAATAAAATCTTGACTCTACAACTATCTGGTTGTGTGACCTTGGGCAAGCTATGTAACTTCTGGAAGGCTTCATCTCCCTATCTATGAAATGGATGTGATGAGACCCAGCATCAGAATTGTTGTGAGAATTAAATGAAATAAGGAGTATTTTAGCATTAAGTCAGCTGCATATAACAGAAAACCTAAATAATAATGTGTTAAACCCAGTAGAGGTTGACTTTTCTTTGTAGCTTATGAAGTCTACCCTAGCAGTCTAGGGTAGACAAGAAGTCTCCATAACATCGGGAATGCCCCAGTTTCCTTGTTTCCGTGGTTTTTATCCTTGAGATTACCTTGTGATCATAAGACGGTTGCTGCAGCTCCAACCGTCACATTTGCATTTCAGACAGGAACAAGGAGGAAGAGGGAAGGACAAAAAAGTCTGCCTCCTGGCTGAGTTTTTAATCCAACAACTTTTATTTATAATTCACCCAACTATTTATAACTCATTGGCCATACCTATCTTCAAGAGAGACTGGAAAAGTTGGTTTTAGCTGGAAACATTAGCACTCCCAGCAATATAAGGGACTGTGGCAAAAGGTGAGAATAGGTACTGGATAATTAGCAGTCTCTCTCTTTTTATGTAAAGCATCCAGCAAATGCAAGGTATTCAGTGAATAATAGGTATTTTATTTAATTTATTCTTAAAGCTCTCTTGGAAATGTTTGGCTCATCTCAACACGCTGTCTCCCTCAGAAGATGGGTTTTCCCATCCCTCTGAGGCCTCCACCACACTTTGGGGATCCTGCAAAGGAGGCCAGACCCTCTTCTAGACCACAACCCTTTGCATATTTGAAAGCGCTGTCCTGTGCTCATCAGGCCATCTCAGCTCCACCAAGCCTGCCCCAAGGTCCTTCTGGTCAAACAGTATTGTCAGAATCCTGCACATTCTTCTCTGAACTAGATTTCTCTTCAGATGTGGCTCCCACAGCAGAACTCAATGATCATTGTGTGAGCACAGGACAGCGCTTCTCCTGTTTTTCCGTGTTTTGCCATTTCAGTGGCGTTTTGGTGGAAGCCAAGCTGGAATAGTAAGAGAACTTTGAGATGGAATGAACCTTCTAGAAGTCAGCGTTGTCCTTTGTTATTTTCTGCTCCCATAACAGAGCTCGCCACAGAAGATAGACTTGAATGTTTGGAGTGTTTGAGGGCTTAGATGCACCAGATAGCTTTCAGTGGCCCTTTTGGGTAGAAAATCTAGAGTTGGTTGTATTGTCCATCTCTCTGTCAGGCCCTGTTAATACCCACAGCATTACATCCCCCAATGAACATAGAGAACATAAAGGGTAGCTATGAAGGACCAAATTTCTCTCCCAGCTACACATTCAGGGACTCTAATTCACGGGCTTGAGTGCATACATCTGAGGAGAGCATTTTCTTCACAACCCATGTTCATTCTGCCCAAGTGTGTCATGGAGTAATACTTCCGTAAAGCACATTTAACCTGGCCAATTGAGTCTTAAAGTGTGTCTTTTGCTCTTGTTATTTCTCATTTAGAGTACTCTCTCATCCACCTCAGCAAGCTCTTTTCCTGTCATGGCTCGCTACCTTGTCTTGGGATCTTTCTATTTAGTATTACTACTTGATGCAAAGGTCAGACCAGATGGTTAGAATAACCAAATCCTCAGGAGGACTCTCCTGTCTCTGGGTTCCATGAGGACCCAGCCCCAGGCTCCTTCTGAATCTTCACCCCTGTCTCCCTCTTCTGTATCTCCTAGATGTGCCTAGACAGCTCCAGCGTGTTGGCCTCCTGACTTTAAATATTCTGTAGCATCATTTTCCTCCTGAAATCACTTGTTGAGACCTGTTAGACATCACTGGGGTCTGGCTGGACAAGAGGGACCAAAATGGCAAGCCCAGATAAAGTGTGCCTGTTGCCACTGTCCAGTAGAGACAAACACTTGCACAGTGGCAAGTGGACAGAAGGAAGATCTAGAGTCAAAAGCCAGCTGACGTGCTTGCAATGTCCCATTGAGTAGCTAATCAGCACGTGTGTGCATGGTCTGCTCAGTGTGGCCTGCTCAGGTCCTGGAAGCAGAGAAGGCAGCTTCGGTTTCCTGATGGCTTGGATGAAACATGCCCAAGGAATTCCTTTATTAGATGCCTGTAGTGCTGAAAAGTTTGCTCACCTCAGTTGAGGTGAACAGCTGATGTTCTCAGATCACTGACGGCCATTGTAGCCTTGGAAAGGCAGAAATACCTTTTATTTTGATGCAGGGAGGAGACAGCTGTCAGCCAGATTTTTATCGTTAAACACATATAAATTCACATTCTCTAGCATTTTCTTTTTGCCATTCCTTCCTTCCTTTCAGTCTCCCCTTGGATGAGCTCCATTATATTTTCTGCAACACTTCACAGAGTGGTGTCTGGAGTCAGATGCCCCAGGTTCAATTCTTGGCCCTTCAGCTTACCATCCGGATGGCTGTGGGGGATACAATTAACCATTAGGACCTCAGTCTACTGATCCTCACTGACGGAAATGAAAATAGTGCCTACCAGATTGATGTATTGAGATTAATTGAGGTAATCCTCCTAAAGACTCTGGTATCAGACACAGAGTAAGTACTCCAGAAATATTGTTCAATCAACCAATGTTTGCTGTGTGTTTTACTAGTAAGAGTGATATTTAGGTTTGCTCTCCATGGGGCTGCATGCTTTGCCCTCTAGGCAGACAACATCCAGAGCCTGAGAGACTCCCTGCAGGTACAAATAGCACCAGCAAGCTTACAGGAGATATGACCTGCAGGGGTCGCCCCTTGTTCATCCACTCATTCCCTTTGATGTTTTTTGAGTACCTACTATGTGTTAAGCACAGTTCTAGAAGATGGAAATAAAGTAATGAGCCAAGTAGACAAAACCCCATATCTCCTAGAGTTTGTTTTCTGATAGGGAGAGATGGGCAATAAATCAATGTAAAAGGCAAGAAAATATCAGAGTTGTAAGAGCAATGCAGAGAATTTAAACCAGGTGATAAGCTAGACCATGGCCCCCCAGGTTGTTTATCCAGGGAGGGTCTCCATGGTTGTGGCATTTAAGACTGATCCACCAGCCAGTGAGAAAGACTTTCACGCAGTGGGAAGAGCGAGTGCAAAGATCCAAAGATGGGAAGAAGAGCAGTTTGGTTGGATGACAGTGAGGGGGAGAATGGTGTGCATTGAAGCTGGAAGGTAGGCAGGGGTCAGATCCCACAGGCTTCCTAAGCCAGGAAAAGGAGTTTGGATTTCATTCCAACTGTGATGGGGAGCTATTGGATGGCTGTGAACAGGGAGTGATATAATCGGACTTAAATTTCTAAATGTTCCGGGGCACCTGGGTGGCTCAGTGGGTTAAGCCTCTGCCTTTGGCTCAGGTCATGATCTCGGGGTCCTGGGATGGAGCCCCACATTGGGCTCTCTGCTCGGCAGGGAGCCTGCTTCCTCCCCTCTCTGCCTGTTGCTCTGCCTACTTGTAATATCTCTCTCTCTCTCTCTCTCTCTCTCTCTCTCTCTGTTAAACAAATAAATTAAATCTTTAAAAAAAAAAATTCTAAATGTTCCTCCTGCCTCTCCTGCCCCCTCTTCCCTATCACTGGGCACAGCGAGCCCTGCATGCTGAGGTATTGCTGTCTTTGGAATAAGCCATCCTATACAGCTGCCTGCCAGAAAGGAGTGCTCAGAAGACAAAGGCCACCACTTTCGAATCTGAAAAGTCCACAGTTCTTTCACCCTTTGTGATTTTTAGAGGTGACAAGATAAAAGCAAGGATTACGCAAGAAGTTGACCACCTGCCCCGGGAATCGAAAACCAAGAAAGATGGTATCAGGGCTGTGGTGAACATAAAATTGGGTCCCACCTTCCAGCACCCTATTTTTCAGGAGTCCACTGTGTTCTCCTAGTCATCGCCATACTCCAGAAAGAATTGAAGAGTTATCCTGGCTAAGCGGTGATATACCACAGACTAGATGTCAAGAACACCGAGCTCTTATAGATTGTGAGTCTGCCTCTTAGTGTCCCTTCTAGGAGATATGTCTCATAGGATATCAATTTATCTCTGGGGACAGATGAAAATTGTACCCAGTGTGGTTTCTGCATTCTGAAGTTAATGCAGTGTGTTTCAAACAGTGACAGTACGATAAGCATCTTTCCTAAGGTTTCATGGTGATGAAGATTTCTGTTCCATTTGGAGGCTATCAATGTATATACAACATGGGACAGGAAATCAGAAACCCTAGGTTCTGACCTCAGCTCTGCCACCAATGTTTAAACTTTGGGGAAGCATTTTGAACCTTAGTCTGCTCATCTCTGAAGGAAGGAACTGGAACTGACTCCATCTTGGATCATTCTTAGCTCTCATATTTGATTGTCCATATACCGTCATCCCAATTTTCTGAGAGCCCATGTTTGCAAGGCAGGGGCATCTGGTCTACCCTACAGGGGAAGGGATGCCACAGGGATTAAGCTTACACCTTGGACATCTTTAGCACCATTCCATTATCAGTTGAACGAACCATCTCTACAGTTAGGAAGAGCACAGCTTTTCAGTGAGTCTTCCTCGCAAAACCATTTACTCTGATAATAATGTAGTTACTAGATTTTACTGAATGTTCACCTTCTATCATTCAAGCGTCATAATAACCCCATGAAATAAGCAGTATCCCCAATTTAATGCAGGAAACTGGACCTTGGAGAAGTTAGCTAATGTGCCTAAGGACTCAGCTGGAGCATACCAGACCCAGACTCAGGCTGACTCCAAAGCCCATGCAGGAACTGAGCTGCCACACTCCGGCATCATTACTTACTTATTTTACCAAACTCCACGGTAATGTATCAAGACATGTGACAGATATTACTAGATGCACAATAAGTCATTCTTGAAAGAATACATGTTTAATGCTCTGTGAACTCGGCTTCAGCAGCTCCCCATGCTGCTTTGGAGAAGCGGTATAACCTCCTGGTCTTATGTGGGTAGGGGAGACAATGTCTAGTTGGATGCAAGTTCCCAGGTGCTTCTGATAGCTCTCCCCACACATGTCCACCATCCCTGCCTCACATACACATCTCCATTTAACAAAAGTCATTCTATCATTTCATTTAAATAAAGGCTGATCTTCTTAGAATCTCAATTAAATGACAAGGCTTTGTGTGAATTGACCATAAATACACCCAGACTTCCAACTGTATTGTTTATTGAATAATTCTCCTCAGCACCTTACAGACAGGTTTTGACGGAGGTTGTCTTACATATTTATGTTTTTCAGAATCTGACTTCTAGAGCGTAGTACACATCTTGCATCCAAATTTTATTGATGGATATTAGATGTTTTAGAACATCACAATGGCAAAGAACAAGGACAGAAACGTTCTGTAACTGCTGTGTCTGATATGTGCCTTAGACACATGTGGCTTTCAAGCCCTTGAAATGTGGTTGAAAAGACTGAGGAACTAGATTTTGAATTGAATTTCATTTTAATTAAATTTAAATAGTGACGTGTGTCCAGTGGCTACCGTACTAGAAGGTTGCAAGTATAAAGAAACAACCTTTCTTCTTTCTTGACCAAAATAATGTAGAACTGAGAACTGAGACCCCTCCCATTTTTTTGTAAGTTGCTTTCCATTAACTCCAAAACAAAAATAGCATCAACAACCATAAGAGCCAAGAAGAAATTCTAGTATGCTTCCATGCGCCACTGGGGAATGAATTCTTAATGGGGAGAATTCTGACCCAGGGGTCAATGAAAGCAGGTAGGCAGGAAGAGACATTCCCAAGGGGAGGTTCTCGGCAAATTCCTAGTTGTGAGACACGGAGCAGACAGAGCCTGTCAAGGAGAGAGTAATTCCCCCTCAGAGGAAAATCTAAATGTGTTTTTAGCCACCTGTCACCCCAAAGGGAAGACAGGATGGCGATGTTAAATTGGCAAGATTGTAAAACACGGAAGTTAACTACCGTACAAGGCCAGCTAAGGTGTTTAAAGTACATTTTAACCGGTGGAACTTCATTTCCCGAAATCCAGACGGCGGCTGTTGCTGGTGGAGGGCAGAATGCGGACCTCTAGCTCTTTCTTTCCACAAAACTCGCATTTTTTCAATAAAAATACTGTTCCACCAAGGCAGGATCGGGCTGGATTTTCATCTAAAGCAAATACTAAGAAAACCACAAAGGACCAGGATTCAGAATGAGAGCGATCGGCTGACGAGGTTAACAGGACACGCAGCTCCACTGCAAAACCGTGAACTAAAAACCACCCGTTCTGTACAAAAGGGAGCTACCACAGGAGCAAAGAGGGCAAGAAACATACACTGGAGGGGAAGTTCATTAATGGGCCCAGAGAAGAGAGCGAGAGATGGATTCTGAGCCAGGACCGTGTTTCTCCAACTGAATTTCAGGGTTGTATTCTTGCGAGGGGCGGGGGGGGTCACTGGGTTTAGTAGGGATGTTTAAGTTTCATGCTTTCCTTTCACCAAATATAAAGGCGTAACTTGTCTTTCTTCGGTGACAGTTCTTAACTGAGAATCATTTTCAAAGGATGAGATTCTGGCTTTCTTACCAAAGGGTTTCTCAAATGTTGGCTAAGGGAGTATACCATAGGTCTTGGACGATTATTTTCCTTTAAAGGGGTCCAGAGTTTATTCGGATTTGAGGATCAGTGATTTAAAGGCAGACCATACACACTATCTGATTTTATTCTTATTGGGGAAATGGAAGCAGCTTCCTAACTTTGTCCTTTGCTTATGAAGAAGAGCTTAAACCTCTGTAAACTCAGCAGGGCAGGCTGAGCACAGTGCTTGTATTTTACTCCCTAAGGGATATCATTGCTTAGAAGATTACGTTCTTCTCTTGCAACTGGGGAGCAACACAGCACCGTCATCGAGATCGTGAGTTGGGGCTCCATCACTAACCCTGACTCTCCGGCAGGCTGAGATGCTCATAGCCTTATGTGTAAAACAAAGCAGCAGACTGGGTCATTAATTACCAAGGTCATGTCCAGCCTAGATTTCTGATTCCAACCATAAATTACAGTCCCATGTTGTAACTCTCCTCTGAAAGGCCTCTCAGCTAAAAATCATTTTCCCTAGGGCTCTGTGCCATATCTGTTCTTTTCATTGCTACTTTCCACCACTGAGCGCCGAAGGCCCAGGAGGTGATGCATTTGATGGAAAATCCGTCTGCACCCAGCGTCCCACCTGTTACCTGCTACCACCTAGGAAGTAGGAAATTAAACGATCGAAGGCAGCCTCTCAGGGCTCAGTGAAAATCTCCCAGATATAAAAGAAATACTTAGAGGGAGTATTTGGGATTTTTTAAAGTTTCCAAGGAACCAGACAGCTGTTCGCTAAGTGTGAGTATATCAAGTGGAAACATAAAAGCTATGTCCGCTTTTGTGTTTTGAATGTTATAGAAGAAGTTATGTAATGAGTAGCATCTCAGGCTGTTAGTTCATATCCCACTGTTAAGAGTGACTGTTGGATTTGGGGAGCCCTCTCAACAGCCAGCTGTGCCCAGTAGTACCAGTGATGGTACAGGCCTGTCTGGGTCTGAGGAGTGTGTGCTTAGAAACACCAAGCCAGGGCTGACTTTTGGTAGGGGTAATGCTATTCCTTTTCTCTGAGAAGTCCTCCCCAGCTCTGGAAGGATGCAGACAAAGGCTGTCCCATTGCTTCGGCCTTGCTTGAAACATGATACCTACGGCCTGGGGGATAATTCTCAGGGGTCAGAGGGATCCAGAAGAAGTTGGCCTTGAGACCGGACTCTGAGTCTCTGCTTTATAGCTAAAGCAGAGAACATCAGAATACTCTAAAAATGACTCTGGCATCAGTCCTTCATTTGGTGATAGAACCCATTCTTTGAGCCTTTTTCCTCCTCGGGCTACCTACTGAAACTTACCAGCTGACACCTGGGTATATCTGTATTGCCTTAGGGAGGATGGGACCCTTCAACCCAAAGTAGAGCTCAGAAGCTACAGCCATCGGATCATACTAGAGCTCACCCTTCAGGACAATGGTGCCCTGGCCAGCTTCTCGGCGTCAGGGGCTCCAGTCCTCCAGATGTGGTCCTGTGGCCTCATGAGCTCCTTGAGCCTCCCAGAAACATGACTTTGCTGGTCCCATCAACCAGAAAGATGTGCCTGCCTCTCTCTCTTCTGTTAAAGCAATGACCTTCCACACAGTACAGAATGAAAGCCTTCCAGTACAAGAGAATGACTTATTTGAAACAATTCCCTTGGAGATCATCTTGTGTTTTCCACCCTAGTTATAATTTGGCTAATTGCTTAATAATTCTGTTTAAATGTCTCCATTTCTGCAAACATCAATTCATTAGGTCTACTTTTCCTGGTTGGAAATCTCTTCGCTTCTCTAAATATCCTCGGCCCCTTTCCCTTTGCACTTTTGCCTGAGCAACATTCTGATGACATAAAGAGCGTCCCTTTGCAGAGGTGTTGAGCAGATCAAGGTGTCTCTCTGTGTTCCAGAGCCCAAGCCCTATAACCTGTGGCCTTGAAACAGTACCTGTGTTTGGGAAAGATCTCAGACCGACCGTGTCTTTATTTTTTTTTTTTAATTAACATATAATGTATTATCTGTCCCAGGGGTACAGGTCTGTGAATCATCAGGCTTAGGCATTTCACAGCGCTCACCATAGCACATACCCTCCCCAATGTCCATTACCCAGCCACCCTATCCCTACCCCCTCCCCCAGCAACACTCAGTTTGTTTACTGAGATTAAGAGTCTCTTATGGTTTGTCTCCGTCCCTGGTCCCATCTTGTTTCATTTTTTTCCTTCCCTTCTCCCCATGAGCCCCCGCCCTCCCTCTCAAATTCCTCATATCAGTATATAATTCTCTTTCTCTGATTGACTTATTTCGCTCAGCATAATACCCTCTAGTTCCATCCACGTCATCGCAAATAGCAAGATTTCAGGGTTTTGATGGCTGCATAGTATTCCAGTGTGTGTGTGTGTGTGTGTGTGTGTGTGTGTATAAATATATATATATATATATATATATATATATATATATATATACCCCACATCTTCTTTATCTATTCATCTGTTGATGGACATCTAGGCTCTTTCCATGGTTTGGCTATTGTGGACATTGCTGCTATAAACATAGGGGTGCACGTGCCCCTTCGGATCACTACATTTGTGTCTTTAAAGTAAATACCCAGTAGTGCAATAGGGCAATAGTGCAATAGTGGGTAATAGGGCAACTCTATTTTCAACTTCTTGAGGACCCTCCATACTGTTTTGCAGAATGGCTGCACCAGCATACATTCCCACCAACAGTGTAGGAGTGTTCCCCTTTTTCCACATCCTCACCAACATCTGCTGTTTCCTGACTGGGTTAATTGTAGCCATTCTGACTGGTGTGAGGTGGTATCTCACTGTGGTTTTGATTTGGATTTCCCTGATGCCTAGTGATGTTGAGCACTCTTTCATGTGTCTGTTGGCCATTTGGATGTCTTCTTTGCAGAGATGTCTGTCCATGTCTTAATCTATAAAGAACTTATCAAACTCAACACCTAAAGAACAAATAATCCAATCAAGAAATCAGACTGTGTCTTTAAAAAGCCAGCTTCCCTGCCCAATGAAGCTGCCATCACCGATCACCGGTAGCCCTAGCCCCCTCCTACAGCAGGAGACATGCCATCCCAGGGTGGGAGGCTGCCCGAGGCAGGAAAACCCAGCCCAGCCTTGAGGAACCTGCAGCCCAGCGGGCAGCTGGAGAATTCAACTCTGGAGTACCTCTGCACATAAGAATAGTATCCAGGTTAAAACTCCACTTAAAGCAAGAGCCTTCTCAGAGCACACGCATCCATGGTGGGGCACCACAGATACACACACACACACACACACACACACACACCCTGTGTGTAGCTGGAAGGTGAACACCCTGGTGATGTCTGTGCTTCAGGGTCGGGGTGGGGATAGCCTGTGATTCACCCTTTCCAGCAGAGGTTGTTTAGGCAAAACAGATACAGACACATTGCTTATCATTCGTTCCCTCTGTCCTCTACGAGCTGGAAACCTCCAATGTTGTTTTTCCTTTTTCATTTGAAAAAATTTAGCACCCGCCCATCCAACCATACCAACCCCATCACTTTGGCTAGATGCTCCCATTCTAGAGGGAGCTAAAACAAACCCCCACACCTTGGAGAAAGTGGGAAAACTTAGAGTGACAGAGGAGGAACCTGAAGCTTCCCCCTGGGAAACTTTCTTGGGCTTGTGATGAATAAGAAGTGACAGAGGTAGCAAGCAAAAGAAGGAAGCAGGAAGCGTGCCCGCGTCCCCTTCTTTCCCTCGGGACCACAGTATCCTGCCAAGTGAACTCAGAACTGACAGAACAGTTCTGGGAAAGAATAGAGGAGTGAAATCTGTCCTCCCTGACCTGGTAAACCACTTGGTTCTCACTAGCCTCCTGTCCTCACCTTTAAGCAATGCTGTGTGTGAAGCCAGTTGGAAAACACACGGCGCCGTCAGTCCAAAGGGTAATCCCTAATGACACGTCCACAGCCTTCAACTGTCCGACATGAACCGGCCTCCGGGTTCTACCTGATCTGTGGGTACGCGATTGATTTTTATTTATCTTTCTTTAAAAGCTACTCTGAATTTCTTTGGAATTTGCAATCATGCCCTCAAAGAATGATCGCAACACATGAAACGGCTGCCCAGCCTGTGCGTTTCTAACTTTGTCTGTTTCTCCTGAATGCTTGATTTGTTTCTATTGTTTTTTCCTTATTGAGCATCGATTCGCTGTGAGTCCTTGGCTCTCCATTAACGTTTGATTGTCTAGTCTGGGTGGTACTGCCTGAGGAAGCCAAAGGTAAAAGCTAAAGATAACAATGATATCTAACACTTAGATAATGCTCAGTGGTGACTAGGATCAGGTATTTCGTGGGTGTTCAGTCATGCCCTCCTCACCACGATCTTAGGAGGTAAGTGCTCCTGTAGGACCCATTTCACAGATGAGGAAACTGAGGACGGGAAGGATAAGATGGTCGCGGGGGTCACACAGCTAGCACGGGGTGGGAACAAGATAGGAAACCAGGATATGGCTCCCAGAACTCTGCCTTTCATCACGATGAACCCCCGTGCCTATCCTTTGCACACGAAGGCTGGGAGAGCCCGGAATGACCTTGTTATTTTTAACCATGCGCGAAGTGCAAGCTCTTCATTTATTTTACCTTTAACCCTTCTGTTTTTCCCTCCCAAACTCTCAGACGACGGAAATGCTTAAAGCAAACTAAGGTAGTGTGAGACCACACCATGTAAGTGTAAGCATGGCTCCTTGTGGGTCCGGCTGTTGTGTTGTGCGCTTCTGCCTACCGCCCCCGCATGTTCTCCCCGCTGCTCTCCGCCGGCTTCCCGCTTTCGCCGCTTGGCGCTTGGGCCGCATGAACCATCACTTTTAAGCCATAGATCTTCTGTCTTGCTCCTGATTTTATAGTTGTGCTTCTCTCTCCCGCCACGCCTGGCGCCTGGGCAGGAGCCAGAGCACATGCCGCCGTCAGCCCGGCACCTGCCCCGGGGAGGAGCCGGGGACTCCTGGGGAATGCGTGAGGTCATTGTTCTCGGACAATGAGCCCTCGGATTGTCAGCTTTTAGGATGCTGGGCATGTGCGCACATTCTGGCGTGACGCCTGACTTCACAGGGTGGAAACATCTGTGGGCTTCTCCATGCTGGTCGTGGTCGCCGATCGATCGCACGCCTTCGCTGTGCACTGTCCTTCTGGGGCTGCCAGCCTAAGCAGATTATTGTTCTGTGAGTCTTTGCAGAGGTGAACGTTATGTGAAAATTAATACTATCCTGCCGTGGCGGCGCTGAAATGAGCCATGGAGAGCAGTAGTACCTCGTTTCTTTATTATTTCCTCTGTACCTATGTATATGATGGACACACATACCTGATGTTAAACCTGTGATCATGGAGAATAATGGGTTTGAGGCCAAATGATGGGCTCTATGATGCTTCATTCACACAATGGTGTTTTGGTGTTCCCTGAATCCACATAAACTATATTTCCACTTCGAGTGAATTTAGTATGTGGTAAACTAGACTTACAGAATAAGTGGCGGAGGAGAAATTTGTGCCTGACAAAGAATATCTGGAACGTTTGAAATTTGGCGCCGCCTTACTGTACAGACTTCCCCACCTGCCGACGACCTTGGGGCTGGATCTTCTTGTCCTTGGGGCTGGATCTGCTTGTCCTCAGTCCCACTGAAGTTTCAAGTGTGTGTTCAGTAGGCATCAGGAAGGAGGAAACTTTTCCAAATTAGTTGTCGGAGATGACAAGAACTTAAAATTGAAGGGGCTGTCATGAGATGCGTCCCCTCCGTGTTGAGACCCCCACCCCGCCATTTAGACATGCACAGAATTCTGGAGCTGATGGGTCCTCAGGGATGTTGGGTCCTTTACTCCAAACCCCTTAATTCATAGACGATGACTGGGAGGGACAGTAACTTGCCCAGGATGGTGGGGCAGAGGCTGGATTAAATCTCAGTCCTCCTCTTTCCATCGAAGCCTCTCCCCAGTGCATCATCCCAGCTCATTTCTCACTGGGGGAGAACCCCCTGCACGGCCATTCACTTTTTTTCTTAAAAGTGAATGGAACCAAAGAAACCTACATCCCAAGAAAAGATTCCGGTCCCAGTCCTGGCTGTGCCATAAATATCTGGGGGAGCCTGGGAAAGTTACAGTGCCTCTCTGCACCTCAGGCTCCTCACCCATAAAACGAGTGTGAGAACTGCTGGTTTCATGCTAACTTTGCTCACGAGCCTCCGGCTGCTTTTGTGCGGGTCCTCCCGGCAGTATTCATTTCCCACTATAGAGTTATGAAGAAAGCTCTAATCGGGCTGTTCTAACCCCAGCAAGAGCCCCGTAAGTCTCTGTTACCAAGTGAACAAGGACAGAAGCAGGAGGGAGATGGTGTGGGTGAGAAGCAAGCAGCCTGCCCTCCTCACACCATCCCGTGAAACCAAGGGAGACGCAGCAAACCCCAAACTTGGTCATCTCCGATTTCTGCAGTTTGGGGCTATCTAGCTGATGTCTCCTCTTCTCCACCGCAAGACACCAAGCCCAGTATGTAAACAAGGTTATGTTGTCTCTTTCCAGTGTGTTGCTTACGGAGGTGACAGGGTCAGGGAAGTCTCTGAGGCAATCCAAGAGTAATTGGAAAGCCAACAGAGGCCCATAGATGCCACCCAAGCTGTGAGATACACTCCTTCTTCACAGACCCAAGCTGTGAGATACACTCCTTCTTCACATAAAACTACAGAAGGGCAGATATGAACCAAATACACAATGTCATTTTTAACAGGACTTGTTATTTCCATAGGAAATCCAGAGGGATCTTTTTTATAAAACAACGAACCATCCCTTGATTTAACAATTTGGCCCATTTTGGCTTCTGTATATCAAGTTTAGCTTAATGTGCATCTTTTCTCAAAGTAGCCCATCAGGTCTGCACCTGTCTTCCTTGAAGCTGCCCCTGATTCAAAGTTGAGTGGGAAGAGCAGGTCAGGATATGGTAGGGAGGGGGCGTGAATCACAGAGACGGACAGGTGCCTGCTCACTTCTTAGGTTCTAATACTGCTGGAGAGAACTTAGCCCGGCAAAAAAAAGCCATGACCTCAGAGAGTATCCCTGGGGTAGAATTTCAGCACCAGGATTTTGGTGGAGTGGGGAGGTAGGAGGCCAAATCTGCCTGGAAAGTTTGTGTTAAAGGATTCTTAAAGTTGCCTTTGCATGGTACCTCATACTGGATTGAAAAATGTCTCTCCACCACATCCTTTGGAGGGAGCAGCTGTTGAAAATGATGCGAAGGGCCCACGGGCCTCTTCCTGGCAACCATCATTGCCCTAGAATTCCCAGCCCTTGTCCAGGGACAGCCGTTAGCACAGCATGAAGAGGAAAACAGCCTCCTTGGGCAGCCGTGCAAGACCAGTTCTCCCACTGAGGATACTGGACAGACGAGCAGAGGTGGTGAGCTCCTCACGCTACTTTTGTCTTTGCCGGAGAATCATACATGGGGCCGTGGGAGAGGCACTTTCCCCGGCTTCTTCTGGGTCCTTCCTGGCCCTTCCTAAGAGAATCATTGTCCTGCTGAGACCTCTAGTGGCCATTTGGGTAACTGCAGGCGTCTGAACAAGGGGGAGAGGAACCATGTGCACACCGAGGGCTGCCTCTGCGTGTCCTCGGGAAGTGTTCGGAGGCCTCAGCCTGGAACACTTTCCATGTGGGGAATAAAGGGAGCCTCTGTGGCCTGAGGCCCCTGCAACATCAGCCTGGAGGCCTGTCAGGTGAACGTGTCCGGTGGGTTCCCAACCACAGGATAAGAACTCAGCTTTCTTTCGTGTCTCAGCGATTCCAGCTTAGTTGTGGGATCTGCCTGAAGTCCGGGATTTGGCGGATCCTTCAAGGCTTGCCCTAGAACAGACCTGATCCTCCACTTTTCCCCGAAACCAAGCTGAGCTCCCGAGAGTCTGAAAAGCCAGCCACCAGCAGCCTGACAAACACACCAGCCCGCGTTTGCTCCCCCAGGGCCTTGGGTAGCCCAGCCTGGCTTGGGGGCCGGGCAGCCCTGCTTGGCCTCCCCAGACACTCACCTCCCAGAGGGACAGAAAACAAGCCCGCCACCACCCCTGCCTCCCACACTCTGGTCCTCAGGGCTCCCTGAGAGCAGTTAAGTAGGTTACCCCTGATGGACACAAAACTAAATTGTGGTAATTGTACTAACCCAGTGGCATTCTCAAGGCGTGGTCCCCAGACCAGCAGCGTCAGGATCATTTGGGAACTGAGAAGAAAAGCAGACTCTCAGGCCCTGCCCTGCCCCAGCCATACAGAATCAGAGCCTCTCTGAATGGGGCCCAACCACCTCTGGGTGTTCCGGAGGCCGCCTGTGGTTCAAGAACCACTTCAAGCACCGATTCACAAACGTCTACAGATGAAAGATAATAAACTTCCAGCTTATTTAAAATGTGGATTCTGATCCCTGCCCCACAGGGATTTAGTAGCTCTGAAGTGGGGTTGCAGAAATCTGATTTTGAAACCATCGTTCCATGTAAGCCCTTTGTGGGTGACCCACGGACCACCATTTTGGATTTCTGCTCTGGAACGAGCAGGACAAGCACAGGTTAGCTTCCTCTCTTGAATTAAAGGTAAGGGTTGTTCTCACATCTCGCTGGTCATGAAAGAGATCCCTGCAAGTATCTCAGAGCACTCCAGTCTTCATATTGCCGCAAGTTGGGTGTTGCTGCAGCCGTGAGGAGAATCTCGGTGGGATCTCTCTCATAATCTGAACAAAGCGATGTTAATGCCTGAGAGACCAGGAAGGAGAGGAAGCCTGTGGCTTCTTAGGAGTCTGGGTCTCTGGGGTGGCGTCCCAGGCTTGTCCAAGCGAAACCGTGGGTCGTCTCTAAGCTGCCAGCCTTCGAAATAGTGAGTTGCCTTTCTTCTCCCTTCTTGAACAGTGAGAGAGTTAATGGTGCTTTCCCAAGAGGACCCAAGAGGCTAGTTCGTTCTACCATTGTCAGTTTTCAAAACTTGTCAAGTTTTCAAAACTTGAGCCTATGAGTACCTTTGGCTCACATAGAATTAATTTCTGTGAGGATTCTCGTGAATCAAATGTCCCAGCTCTCCTCAGCACAGGGCCCCGCTGGGAACTCCAGAAAGGATTTGCCATTCTTCTCTGTCCCCTGTCACACGCCCATTTCAACCCCCAACCCAGTTCCATCCAGGGCACCCACATCCTCCCTAGGGCACTCATTCTTCGGGAAGGACCGAGAAGACTAACGTGCCGAGGCACACTTCCCAGGGCATGTTGAGCCGGCAGGAGGCTGGGAGCTGACATTCCTGGTGGCTGGTTCTCGTGGTCATTGTCTGACAACATGCACAGATGTTGTCTGCTTGGGGACAGCAGCTTGATCGGGTCAGGCTTCTATTCTTTCCAGTATGTCAGTGGAGCAGGCAAAGCGCTGGCTCCCTTCCTGTCCACCTTCCTCCATCCATCTTCTTCCCCTTATCCATCCTCCCATGCCCTCCTCCCCCACGTTTTCTGTTTCTGTGATTTTCTGCAGATTTCCCCTCCTTTTTCTCCATTCTTGCTGGGCCCCCCTCCATCCTGGAGAGCCGGCACCCACCCCAGCCAGGCCTTCAAAGGCCTCTCCAGCAGTGTGCACCCTGCCCGGCAGGGACTGCCCCCCTCACCTACTGTAAAACACACCTGAAAGACAGACGTCTCATCTGCCCTTCCGCAGACAGAGGGGGAGAGAGGGAGGCAAGAAAGAGGAGAGCTGCAAAGGAACACCCAAAAAGAAACCATGACCAGTGTTCAAATTTTAAACTTACTCCATGTCCAGAAGGAGGGCAGCCCACCCTCCCAGCAGTGGGGTCAGGACAAAGCACCGTCCTTAAAACTCTGTGGGCAGGGGAGAAATGAGAGCACTGCCGAACGTGGGGCAGTACTGAGAGACATGAAGGCTTTATCTAAGGAACAAATCCACTCTTCACAGAGATGTTTCTGGGTCCAAGAGGTCTCCACTTGGGAGCCAGAAAATGGGCAGGGCTGGCCTTGCTGACAGGGGCATTGATTCTTTTTTTCTTTTTTTTTAAGATTTTATTTATTTATTTGACAGACAGAGATCACAAGCAAGCAGAGAGGCAGGCGGGGGGAGAGGGGGAAGCAGGCTCCCCACTGAGCAGAGAGCCTGATGCGGGGCTCGATCCCAGGACCCTGAGATCATGACCTGAACCAAAGGCAGAGGCTTTAACCCACTGAGCCACCCAGGCGCCCCAGGGGGCATTGATTTGGTTCTGGCTCACTTGATCTTTGCTCTCACAACCAGGGTCAGCTCCAAGGGTGCAGGACCAACCAGCATAGTCCTATAGGGTCCTAAGCTTAGAAGGACCCCACACTTGGGGTTGAATGCTGTGCAGCCCCGGGCTTAAAACTGTGTTTTGTAAGTGAAGTCTGATGGGGTAGTGGAAGCTTGGAGCATGCAAAGGTGTAGGGAGGCTCGAAGACTGCTTCTGGGACCCTGCTTCCTGCTGCCACACCCAGCAGATGTTCCCAACTAGAGGACGAGGGGCATTTCTCTGCCCGTTTTCCTGTCCCCTGGAACCTGAGCCTGCCCAGCCTTTTCTTCTAGGGCCTGCCCAGTGACCGCTGCCACCTTCTACCCCAGGAAGGGCGCAGGCATGGGTGGGGAAGATCCTGGCTGTATGCACCTGTCCTGCAGGATCCTGGGGACAGGCTACAACAGTGCTGCCTCTTTCCAGGGGACATCAGGCAGGAGGCCACAACTCAGTAAGGGACACTCCCAATCCAGTTACCGAGTACAGAGATTGCAATCCCCTGGGGGATAACCTGTCACCATGTTTGGGGAGACCACGGCGGGGGGAGGGACCTGCTTCAAGCCAGGCAACAATACAATACATCCCTCTGTCAGCAGATGGGAGGGCTGACGTCATCAGGCCCAAGTGGGCACACAGAGCAGGGGCTCCCAGCCAGTTCCCTCCAGCCCACCCTATAGTTAGGGGAACCCTCTCTTCCTTCCCAATCTTCCCGAACCTGTGTTGGTATTTTCCAGCCAGTTCAAGGCCTCCTCCAGAGATGAAAAACAAATTATATGATCTCAGGGATTGCACAAACGAGCTAAATGCTCTGACATTTACATTTAAAGCTAGCACGGCACAATGTAAAAATGAATGCTAAAATTCATGCTAATAATTAAAAGTTTGAACTTTATCTACCTAGAAGGACATTAAGTAACAAATAAAGAGATGCCTGGGTGGGTCGGTCGGTTTAGCATCTGCCTTCAGCTCAGGTCATGATCCCAGGGTCCCCCGGCCCCTTGCTCAGGGAGTCTGCTTCCCCCTCTCCTCGTGCCCCTCTCCCCTGCTTGTGCTCTCTCTCCCTCTGTCTCTCAAATAAATAAATAAATTCTTTTATAAATAAATAAATAAAAAGCAAATAAAATATGCCATGACTCGTGATGGTTGCCCAATCGTGTGAATGTATTTGATACCACCGAACTGTACACTTAAAAATGTGTAAAATGTACATGTAACATATTAAAAAAGGTGAAAAGGGCAAATTTGATGCTCCATGTATTTTACAACAAGAGTTGGGGCGGTGCTCCTGGGCGGCTCACCTGGTTAGCGTCTGCCTCTGTCTCGGCACATAATCTCAGGGTCCTGGGATCAAGTCCCACAGCCGCCTCCCTGCTCAGCAGGGGGTCTGCTTCTCTCCCTCCCTTTGCTCCCCCACCCTACTCTTGCTCACTCTTTCTTTCTCTCAAATAAATGAATAAAATCTTAAAAGAAAGAAAGAAAACAAGGGAACTCCAACGCCATGACAAGGCCAGAGAGACCACAAGAAAAAAGGGAAAAGCTTCGTATTGCAATACCGTTAATGGCAATTTTTCCCACTTTCTGAGCAATTTTCTTCTAGCCCCTGGGCCTGCAAATTATGCAGCTGACTGCCTATACTTCAGTACCCCCTGACTAGGAGAAGATCGTATTAATTCTTGCACCGAGTTAGAGGTGAAATTCTTTTTTTTTTTTTTTAAGGTCTTATTTATTTATTTAAGAGAGCACAAACAGGGGGATTGGCAGAGGAAAAGGGAGAAGCAGACTCCCCGCGGAGTGGGGAGCCCTACACTTGGTACCAGGACTCTGATATCTTGACCTGAGCCAATGGCAGTTTCAACCAACTGAACCATCCAGGTCCTCCAAGGTGAAATTCTAATCTTTTGGGGCAGAAAAAGTTTCTAGTCTATGACTAAAGGTAATTTCCATCTTAGCCACCATTCATCCACAGGAGGAAAAAAAGGAAGAAATGTGAAAGTGAAAAAACAAAGAGATTCTTGTGTTGGGTAAGCACCCGGCCACCTTTTGAGGTGACCTCGTGCATGCGCTGCGCAGCTGAGGTTCCATGGTGAGGTCCATTCATTATGAGAGCTCCTCTCCGAGAATGTAGCTTCTCAGGGGCACCTAGGTGGTTCCATTGGTTAAGTGGCTGCCTTCAGCTGATGTCATGATCCCGGGGTCCTGGGATCAAACACCACATCTGGCTCTCTGCTCAGCAGGGAGTCTGCTTCTCCCTCCACCACTCCCCCTGCCTGTTCTCTTTCAAATACATAAATAAAATCTTTTTTTTTTTTTAAATCTCTTTTTTGCACTCAGCACGACCATCTGCACTCCCCACATATTGCAAATGACTTAGGTCCCTTATCACCCTCTTGTCTGAAGTGTGGCGCCTCATGAGATAATTAATAAACTTGTAGCTTCTCGTGGCTACAAGAGAGAGTATAGGAACTTGGCCCTTCTTTCCAGGTTAAGAAAACTTTATCTGAACTGAGGTTGCTCTGGCTTATAAATTCCTCATAGCGACTCTCCATCCACCAGTAATGCATCTACCCAAACACACCTTTCTTTGCACTCTTGTCAACCTCCGTAAGCTCTTTAGGCAGGCGTGGGAAGCTTAATGTATTTCCTGTGACATCGTACCATTCTCCTAGATCAGCTTATCCCAGCTTTGCAAATTGAAAAAAAAATTCATTCCTGGCACCAACAGCCTGTTAAATTGGTTCTGATTAATAATTGAATCTTAAAACCCGTTCAAGGCAGCATTCACGACAGCAGATTAGCAGGGGAGGGGAGACCGGTGCCAGGTATCACCGCGTCGTGACGGAACAGACTAGTGACCTCAGAGGTTAAAAGCAGAGTCCAGATTCCGGGAGAGTCTAATTCCTTAGAAAAATCACTTCTCAATGCACAGAAATGTCTCCCCTGCCCACTGAGGGGCCTGGCATATATTTCCTAGTAACAGACTTTGAATGCTGATCTGGAGGCATTCTTCTTGGACTTGGGAGTATCCTGTGGGTCATATTCTTGTGGTTCACATTAAGCTCTCTTAGATGTTGAATTATTTATAACGACACTGCAGAATATTTCTTCCTTAATCCTGAATGAGAATATACAGTCCTCCTGAAATGTCAGACTGAGAAACAGAGGCTCCTAGCTTTACAGTCCAAGAGCATAGCCCTTGTGGGTGATTTCCAGGCACAGAGTGTGTCCGAGCGACTCTAGATCTTCATGCTGAATCTTTTAAGTGCGTCTGCTTTGCTCAACACTAGATTCTCTCAGCCCAGTCAATGGCTGAAGGACATTTCAATCCTATGCTTCTCTCACCCATTGGAAAAAAAAGGACACCGAGAAGTAAAAGAACAAACAGATTCCTGCTTTTGGTTGAGCACCCATCACATTTTGAAGTGACCTCTAGAGTTTTTCGGTAGAGACCTTTAGGCTGCCCCAAAGTGTTGCCTCAACTGTCCGGGGGATGGATTTAAGATGCTGGAGACAACCCTCTTTCCAGATCTTCAGATTCTGACTCAAGGGTGTTTTGAGTTAGTTCAGAAACTCGCATTTGGTAAAATTTGAGAACCACTGTCCTCCTGACACTTTCGTTAATTTCAGTGAATTGTTGTGTTCTCAAAACCTAAGGGTCAGACAATTCTGTTGTATACATGTAATATTGAAATCACTTGCTTAGTAAGACTAATGTATGTGTTTTGAAATTCCCAGAGATTGAGAGCTAATGTCTTTCAACATACATTCTTTCAAGAAGCAGGTTTTGAGGATGTACTTTGACCTGGGCACCTGCCCAAGGTTCTGTTAATTTCGGCTACCAGCCAGAAATGAAAGGTGAATCCTAGGCTTGAGGGGAAGAGGGAATCCTGATAGCAAAGAGACTTCCAACCCCCAAGCAGAGTTGTGATTCTGCTGTGTGCCAGGGGCTTCTTCTCTCTTATCTCCTTTCATCCTCACAATGATCTGTGAAGGAGGCACTAATCTATTGTCCCCGTTTTACAGATAATGATACTATAGCTCAGTGAGGCTGTTCAACTAGAAAGCAGTGAAGCAGGGATTCCCTCCCAGCAGCCTGCTTCTCTAGAATGCAGGCTTTTAGTCAACACCATTCCAGCTGTCAGAGTCATGTTCCTTCCCCTAATAAGGCAGAAAGCAGGAGGTGATGCTCTCCGATGTGAATATTTTATACTACTGTGTGGCCACCTAATTTCTATTCCACTGGTGATTCCTTGTGTATTAAATCCATGACGCAGGCTTAGATGTCAGGCTCTGGAGATAAAAGACAACGACATGTGTGCTTCAAGAGGGTCCCAATTACCAAGTTGCTCAGTCATATAGAAAAGTCTAGAATTAGAACTAAGAACAGCACACACACCCCTCCCCCCAAGTCCTGGAGCAATCTTGAGGACATTCAGGTAGCCTGCCTGCCTTTCTAAAAAACGCTCCTAGGAAAAGTAGCTGCACCTCCCTTGAGTTACTGTGATGTCAGGATAACTCTGCCGGCTGGGCTGTTCTTACTCCACGAAACCACCCCTGGGGGCAGTAAATTTGGAACCGAATCCTCTTTGTCATGCCATCTGGAGAATTCTAATGTTTTAACACCTTTCAGTGTGTGAAATGCAGTCTTTTTCTTCTTTCTGAATGCTGGTAAAAATTTCCTGGGCTCCCATGACCGCACTCCCCCCAGTCACCCCTGATAACAAAGCCATACATTCAAACAGTGGAGAGGTTTCTAGCTGAGGGTCCTGCAGGAGAGAAATAGCAGTATGCAGTCATTACCATGTAGCAGTTTCTATGATAGGTAAAGTCTAGTTGAAATAAATCGGTAAATTCTAGCTGGGTCCCAGGCTACTCCTGCTAGGAAGGCTGAATCCAATTCAAGATATCTCACTGCCAGTATGAAAACTGTGTAGAACTGTCCCAGACATCCCATAGACTGGCCCTGAAACCTAGCATTCCAGACATCTTTCATTCTGACTAATCAATCGGTCAGAATTTTCCTCAGCCCCTTTGACGTTACAAACGTTACAGGCTGCCCCAGTACTACAAGGGGGTTTCCTAGGAGTTCCCCCACAGGCTGTGAGACCTGAGGCACAGATCTCACAGCACACACAGCTCACAGGCCTCCCCTGCCCCTCCCAATCTGGTCCCCAAAAGCTATCTCCAGAGACCTCCTCCCAAATATATGTATGGGGTGTGTGTCTCACTCCGGCAGGCTCAGACTTTGTCAGCACCCCAAGCTGCTTCCTCCCACCCTGAGAACCCTCAGTCCAGGATTACCACCAGCACCCTATCTGCTTCCTCCCCCTGCATCCCCAGGTAGCTGAGGAGAGCTAAAGAAAGCCCCCCAAAACGGTGCTGTGTCCACTGTACCCCCACACAGCTTCCCTCCGCTGAGCGTTCCTTGCCACCTGGTACCTCCTTCCTTCATTCCTCACTGGTCCCTCATGCCTCCCTTCCACAAGTGACCCCAGACCTCAGGCCCTCTGCTCCAGTCTGCAATACACCTCCACCCTCAGGGGACCCCACCAGCGCCTGTGCCACGATGAAGCTAATCCAGTGACAGCTTCAAATTTCTTCTTGTCTACCTCAAACTTTTTTTTTTCTTAAATCATCACCCTTTTTTGGGGTGCCTGGGTAGCTCAGTCGGTTAAGCAGCTGCCTTCGGCTCAGGTCATGATCCCAGAGGCCTGGGATCGACCACCACATCAGGCTCCCTGCTTAGCGGGGAGTCTGCTTCTCCCTCTCCCTCTGCCTGCTGCTCTGCCTGCTTGTACTCTCTATCTGTCAAATAAATAAAATCTTTTAAAAAAAAAATTTTTTTAAATCATCACCCCTTTTTTATTCCTTCATCTCTGGTCTCTTTCCTTATTCTGCCCCAGAGACTACTCCCCATTCCTTCTACCCAGCTGCTGGGAACCTCCATTCTGCTTTCTGTCTCTATGACTTTTTTTTAATCATTTTATTTTATTTTGGTCTTTTTTTTTTCATCATGATAAGTGTACTCTTTAATCCCTATTTTCCCCCTCCCCTACCCACCTCCCCTCTGGTAACCAGCAGTTCTCTGTAGTTAAGAGTCTATTTCTCGGTTTCTCTTTCTCTCTTTTTTCTTTGCTTATTTTTTTTGATTCTTAAACTCCACATATGAGTGAAATCAAAAGGTATTTGTCTTTCTCTGACTGATTTCACTCAGCATCATACTCTCTAGCTCTATCCATGTTGTTGCAAATGGCAAGACTTCATTCTTTTTTGTGGTTGAATAATATTCCATAATATGTTCCATAATATTATATATTATTATACGTTATATTACATATTATTATACTATATATAATATAGTGTTATATAAATATATGGTATAGTATATATGCCACCTCTTCTTTATCCATTCATCTTTCAATGGAAATTGGGCTGCCTCCATAGTTTAGCTATTGTAAATAATGCCACAATAAACATAAGTGTGCATACCCGTTTGAATTAATATTTTTGTATTTGGGGATAAATACCCAGGAGTGTGATTGCTGGGTGATAAGACAGTTCTATTTTTAAGTTTTTGAGGAAATTCCATGCTCTTTCCCACAGTGGCTGTATCAATTTGCATTCTTTTTTCTCTACATCCTCTCCAGCACTTGTTGTTTCTTGTGTTTTAGATTTCAGCTGTCATGGTAGGTGTACGGTGATATCTCATTGTAGTTTTGATTTGCATTTCCCTGATGATGAATGATGCTGGACATCTTTTCATGTGTCCATTGACCATCTGCATGTCTTCTTTGGAGAAATGTCTGTTCATGTCTTCTGCCCATTTTTAATTGGGTTGTTCATTTTTGGGATATTGAGATGTATCGGTTCTTTATATATCTTGAATACTAATCCTTTACTGGATATGTAATTTGCAAATATCTCCTTCTATTTAGTAGGTTGTCTTTTAGTTTTTTTGGTTGCTTCCTGTGCAGAAGCATTTTATTTTGATGTAGTCCCAATACTTTATTTTTGCTTTTATTTCCCTTGCCTCAGGATACTTATCTAGAAAAATGTTGCTTTGGCCAATGTGAGAAGATTTTTATGGTTTCAGATCTCACATTTAGATATTTAATCCATTTGAGTTTCTTTTTATGTACAATGAAAGAAAAAGTTTCAGTCTCTTTCTTTGGTGTGTGGCTGTCCAGTTTTTCCAACATCATTTGTTGAATAAACTGTCTTTTCCCATTATTTTTTCCTGCTTTGTCAAAGATTAATTGAGCATATAATTGTGGGCTTATTTCTGGGTTTTCTGTTCTATTCCATTAATCTATGTGCCTATTTTCATGCCAGTACCATACTCTTTTAATTATTACAGCTTCATAATATAACTTAAAATCTGGAATTGTGATACCTTCAGTTTTGTTTTTCTTTTTTGAGATTGCTTTGGCTATTCTGAGTCTTTCATGGCTCCATACAAATTTTAGAATTGTTTTTCCAGTTATATAAAAAATGCTTTTGATATTTTGGTATAGATTGCATTAAATCTGTAGATTGCTCTATGTAGTATGGACATTTTAACAATACTTTTTTCTTTCAATCCATGAGCATGGAATGCCTTTCTATTTCTTTGTGTCATCTTGAATTTCTTTTATCAGTGTCTTATAGGTTCCAGGGTATAGGTCTTTTACCTCCTTGGTTAAGCTTATTCCTAGATATTTTATCATTTTTGGTGCAATTAAAAATGAAATTGTGTCCTTTTCTCATTTTCTGCTCCTTCCTTTTTAGTGTACAGGTATGCAACAGATTTCTGTACATCAGTTTCATAAACTTTAACTTTACTGAATTTGTAAGTTGTAGTGAATTTTTCATGGTGTCTTTAAGGTTTTCTATATGGAATATCATGTCATCTGCAAATAGTGAGAGTTTTACTTCTTCCTTACCAGTCTGGATGCTTCTTATTTCTCTATGTTGTCTAATTGCTATGGCATTGACTTCCAGTGCTATGTCAAATAGAAATGGTGAGAGTAGACATTCTTGTCCTGTTCCTGACCTTAAAGGAAAAGCTCTCTATTTCCCATTGAGTATAATGTTTGCTGTGAAGTTTTCCTATAAGGTCTTTATTATGTTGAGGTATGTTCCCTCTAGACCCATTTTGCAGAGGTTTTTTTTTTTTTTTAAATCATGGATCGATGTTGTACTTTATCGAATGCTTTTTCCTGCATCTATTGAAATGATCATATCAGTTTTTATCCTTTCTCTTATTGATATGACATATCATGTTGATTGTTTTGTGAATATTGAACCACCTTTATATCCCAGGAATAAACCCTACTTGATCATGGTGTATGATTTTTTAAAATATATTACTGGATTCAGTTGGCCAATATTTTTTTGAGGAATTTGCATCATATTCATGAGAGCTGTTGGCCCATAGTTTTCTTTTTTGTGGTGTCTTTATCTGGTTTTGGTATTGGGGTGATACTGACCTCATAGAATGAATTTGGAAGTTTTCCTTTCTCTTGTATTTTTTGGAATTGTTTAAAAAGAATGAGTATGAAGTCTTCTTTAAACATTTGGTAGAATTTACCTGTGAAGCCATCTGGTCCTGGACTTCTGTTTTTTAGGAGTTTTTTGATTACTGATTCAATTTCCTTGATAATAATTGGTCTGCTCAAGTTCTCTATTTCTTCTGCATTAGTTTTGGTAGGTTATATGTTTCTAGGAACTTATACATTTTTTCTAAATTGTCCAATTTGTTGGCAGATATATTTTCATAGTATTCTGTTGAAATCGTTTGCATTTCTGTGGTGTTTGTTGTTCTTTTTCCTCTTTCATTAGTAATTTTGTTTGAGTGCTCTTTTTTTAAATGAGTCTTGCTAGAGGTTTATTTATTTTGTTGATCCTTTCAAAGCACCAGCTCTTGGTTTCATTGGCCTGTTGTATTGGGATTTTTTTAGTTTCTATATCATTTATTTCTGCCTTAATCTGTATTATTTCTTTCCTTTTCCTGGATCAAGGCTTTGTTTATTTTTTTTTCCCCCTAGCTCCTTTAGGTGTTAGGTTAGGTTGTTTATTTGAGATTTTTCTTGCTTCTGGAGTTAGGTCTGTGTTGCTTTCTCTCTGTGATTTTGACTAAGTATCAATTATAAGTGGAATGGAGGCTCATATAAGTGGATATAGTATTTATCTTTTCATGACCTGTTTATTTCACTCAGCCTAGGGTCTTTAAGATACATTCGTGTTGAGCATGTGTCAGAATTTCCTTCTTTTTTTTTTTTTTTAAGATTTTATCTATTCATTTGACAGACAGAGATCACAAGTAGGCAAAGAGAGAGGGGGAAGCAGGCTCCCTGCCAGGCAGAGAGCCTGATTCGGGGCTCGATCCCAGGACCCTGAGATCATGACCTGAGCTGAAGGCAGAGGCTTTAACCCACGGGGCTACCCAGGGGCCCCAAAATTTCCTTCTTTTTTTAAAGCTGAATAATATTTCATCATATATATGTCACATTTTGCTTACCCATTCATCTGCTGATAGACACTTGCATTGCTCCCACATTTTAGTTATTGTGCCTCCTGAATTCTTAATCCCCTCCCCTTTCTGCACACTGGAGTTTGGTCTATCAGTTGTTTTCTTTTTCCCCACAGTGAAGACCCTCCTCTCTATTGGCATCTTCCCCTCTACTATCAATGTGCTCAAGATCATGACCTGTACCCTCGACCCCATGAGCTTTCACTCTTTCTCTTGCTTTTTCACCACTACAGTTTCACTTTGTTAAAGATTTTATTTATTGATTTTGGCACACATGTACACACACACACTCCACTGGGGAGTGGAGAGAGACAGAGGGAGAAGGAGACACCCCGCTGAGCAGGAAGCTCAGCCCAGGACTCAGTCCCAGGACCCTGAAATCATGACCTGAGCCAAAGGCAGACACTTAACCAATTGAACCACCCAGGTTTTGTTTTTTTTTTTTTAAGATTTTATTAATTTATTTGACAGATCACAAGTAGACAGAGGCAGACAGAGAGAGAGGAAGGGAAGCAGGCTCCCCACTGAACAGAGAGCCCGATGCAGGGCTCCATCCCAGGACCCTGAGACCATGACCTGAGCCGAAGGCAGAGGATTTAACCTGAGCCACCCAGGTGCCCCTACAATTTCATTTTTAAAAGTAATCTATTGCCAGTACTTCTCCTTCCACATTATCTATTCACTCTTTCTGGGAAAAAAAAAATGTAGGGCATCTTGGTAGTTCATTGGTTAAGCGTCCGTCTTTGGCTCAGGTCATGATCCCAGGGTCCTGGGGCCCCACTGGGCTCCCTGCTCAGTGGGAAGCCTGCTTCTCCCTCTCTCACTCCCCCTGCTTGTGTTCCCTCTCTCACTGTGTCTCTCTCTGTCAAATAAATAAACAAAATCTTTTTTTAATCTTTTTATTATGAATATTTCCTGCATTCAAAAAAATATAAATAATCATGTGATAAACACCTACTTACTTACCACTTGGCTTAAGAAAAAAGCATTACCAGTAGTATGCCTCCAGAACTGGTCTGGGATTTCATCTTGCTTTTAAACCTTCCATCAGCATCATCCCCCAAGCATGCCCCCCCACACCCCCCATTCCTGCACAAACACACCAAATGACCTTGACCCTTCTCCTTGGAACTATCTTCTCTTGCCTACCATGACCCTGGACTCTCCTAGTTCCCATCTGAATCACTGATTCCTTCTTTGCCTTCTCTAGCTCTACTTCCCCTTTCAAGTCTCTGACCTTCATTTTCTATCATCTTCTTTCTTTCTCTACATTATCCTTTTCCCCTGTTTTACTTCTCATGCACTCCCACATTTCAGTGGCTCCCAAGTCTAAATCTCCAGTCTATATTTTATAGATTTAAATTCTAATAATAACATATAATAATGGGATAATAATTAAAATCTGTAATTTATGTTTGCACAATACTTGTGACTAAGCCTTCCTGCTAGGACCTCCAGTTAGACCTTAGGGCTTTATCCTCAACCCCATTCTCTGACATTCCCAACAATGACTCAGATGGAGATATGAGCTTATCAGATTTGTAAAGGATACAAAGCTGTGCTGGGTATTGTATAGCTGGAAAACAGAATGTGGATCCAAAAGATTGTAACAGGTTACTCTAACAGAATGAAATATAGCAAAGGTCAACATAAAGACTTGACCATGGGTTGAAACACCCAGCGCACAGAGAGGTCATAAGTCAGGAGCTATAGAGAGGAAAGGCGCAAGGGATTTAGTTAAATGGCAAGGTCTTTGGGCACCAATACTGTGAAAAGCGAATGGAATCTTGAGTTCTAAAAGATAAATTAACTACTGCAAGGAAGGGATTGTCCTCCTCAGTTGATCAGTATTTGATTCAGGTCTATCCAGTGCTGATTTCAACTCTAGACACTACACTCAAAGCCAGGCTGTAAGAAACTTCGTAGGCATTCAGAAAGGAACAATGAGGATCATGATAGTACTTAAAATGGGTACTATGGCCGTGTCCTAAGGGCTATCCAGAAGAAAAGAGATCAGACAGACCTTTTGTAGCTCCGTGTTCGGAAGCACCAGTAGGAGGCACTGCAGGTTACTGATTTGGCAGAGGCCAGTGGAGAACTAATCACATCTTGGAACTACAGAGCATGGAAGGGACTTTTGGGGGAGTTAATGGGTAATCAGGGGAGGTTTCCAAGTTCAGAGGATAGGGACATGGCACTTCCAGCCTCCTCTCTTCAAATCTCTGCTGCCACTGAGATCCTTGATTCTGTGTACCCGCCTAGACCTGAACTCTCCAACTTTATTGAAGAGTGGGAGTTGGAAAGTCACTGTTCATCCTTATAGCCACAGGGAAAAGTATTTGGAAATTTAAGAAATTTTTTTAAAACAGAGAATTTAAAATACAGGAGAACTTCCTTGCCCCTTGATAGGATATCTAGTAGAAAGTCATGACAAACATCGTTCTTAATTGTGAAACATCAGACATCCTTCCTTTAAAGTCAGAAACAAGAGATGCCTTCACCACTACTACCATTAAAACATGATGCTGGAGGCCCTAGCTAGAGGCATGAGGCAAGAAAATAAGTAAGAGATATAAGGATTGCACAAGATGTAACAAAATTTCATTACTTGCAGAAGGTATGGTTGTCTTGATATAAAATTAAAGAAAATCTCTTGGCAAACTACTAGAATCAATAAGATGGTTCAGCAGTATTTCTTGAACATATAATTAATATGCAAAATTAATAGAGTCTACCAACAACAATCAATCAAACTATAAATGTTTCAGTAGCAAAGAAAAAGACAACAAAGTAGCTCATGTGCTCTGGATTTTTAAGAAAATATTATAAAACTTTGCTAAAGGACATACAAGGAAGTTCGAGTAAATGTTCATGAATGGAAACTTTGAGAATTTTAAGTATGTCAATTCTCCCTCAATTGTAAGTCTATAAATACAAATTTATTCCAATCAAAATCCCTATAGAGTTGTCTCAGAACTTGGCAGGCTGATCCTCTATTGATTAAAAGGAATGAAAGACCAAGAATGGTTAAAATATTTTTGCATCTGGATAAACAAGAAAAAAAAAAAAAAACCCTGATAGACAAGAATCCAGAAGAGACCTATTTAGATGTATATACCTGGAATATGACATAAATGGCATTACAAACCCATGAATAAGGGGTTAACTTTTTAACTATTGGTAGTGAACAGTGCTTCTCCAAAGAGAGAAAGAAAAGTTAAATCCTATACCTACTTCATACACACAAAAGTAAATTTTATATGAATTAAATATCTATGGAATGAGCAAAACTTTAAATATTTAGACTATTGTTACATTCACAACATAAATATCTACGTAGTCCATGTGTCCATATGTACATTTTTGTTCTTAACAAAACATTAAAGCACTAACCATAAAGGAAATGCATGGTAGATTTAACCACGTTACAAGTTTAAATTTCTGGCTGGCTCAGTGCGTAGAACACGTGACTCTTAATCTCAGGGTCATGAGTTCAAGCCCCAGGTTGGGCATAGAGCTTACAAGAAAAAAAAAAAAAAAAGAAAAATTTAAATTTCTACCTAAATAAAAAATGCACAGGGAATTCACAAGAGAAGAAATGTCATGGCCAATAAATTTACTCAAACTAGGTTTTCAAGACACCTAAGACTTTTGCCTAAAGCAGGGAGGGTTGATTATTAAATAATCCACTGCTGAGTAAGGACTCTGTGTGGTATGGTTACTCCTGGCATCGTATTTGTTATAGCTCTGAGTACTGACTAATCGTTTGCTATGTCTGTGTCCAAGGCAGATCAAGCATTTTGCTACTAATAAAGGACGCTCATAACATCCTGGGGGTTCACTTGTATGTGCACAGGGCTAAAAAGATATCTAGGTTTATGTGGCCAGTCCTCCAGAGGCCACCCCAGGAATGGATCTGAATGGTCTATGCCCCCCCACCAGCCCTCCCACACCACACCCATCATTTTGTAGTCTCTTTGCAAAAGCATCTGGGTTTTCCCACTACACACTCCAAGAGGAAACAATAAGGGCCCGTTCTACCTTCTTTTTTTTTTTTTTTCTTTTTACATATAATGTATTATTTGCCTCAAGGGTATGGGTCTGTGAATCATCAGGCTTACACAATTCATAGCATTCGCCATAGCACATATCCTCCCCAATGTCCATCACCCAGTCACCCTATCCCTCTCCCCCACCCACCCCCATTAACGCTCAAGTTTGTTTTGTGAGATTATGGTTTGTCTCCTTCCCAATCCCATCTCATTTCATTCTTTCCCTCCCTACCCCCCAAAACCCCCCACCCTGCTTCTCAAATTCCTCATATCAGACCAATCATATGGTAATTGTCTTTCTCTGATTGACTTATTTCGCTTGGCACAATACCCACTAGTTCTATCCACGTCATTGCAAATGGCAAGATTTTGATTTTTGGTGGCTGCATAGTATTCCATTGTATATATATACCACCTCTTCTTTATCCGTTCATCTCTTGGTGGACATCTAGGTTCTTTCCATAGTTTGGCTATTGTGGACATTGCTGCTATAAACACTCAGGTGCACAAGGGCCCACTCTATTTCTTTTTTTCAAAGATTTTATTTATTTATTTGACAGACAGAGATCACAAGTAGGCAGAGCAGCAGGCAGAGAGAGAGGGGGAAGCAGGCTCCCTGATGAGCAGTGAGCCTGATGTGGGGCTCGATCCCAGGACCCTGGGATCATGACCTGAGCCGAAGGCAAAGGCTTAACCCACTGAGCCACCCAGGCGCCCCGGACCCACTCTATCTTAATGGCAGCTATACATAATGGATTAAAAGTATTGGGATGTATATTTTATTCCCTAGGATATAAATTACATAAGAACTTCCAAGCTCTCGCAGTGAATGCCTCTCTCTCCTAGCTCCTCCCTTTGCTCATGTTAACAACTAGAAAAATCAAATATTCAGATAAACCAATGTCTCCTGTCTCCAGATTTGGTAGGACACAGAGAGTAGACTAAGAATCCAGCCTGAAGTAGACAGAAAAATGTAATCGTTTAAGTTTTTTTTTCTGGAATGTTTTTATCAGTATGATTACCAGAGGCAGTGCCATCCCTGACTTGCCCTGCCAATCTTGGGCTTTCCACTGTCACATAAAATTAGGTGTTATTTATCATTTTTTTTTAAAAGTAAAAGAAGATGATAGGATACAGCAGGTGAATTCTCCACCTCAGCGTTGATACAGGCTTTATCTCAATATAATATACCCCAGATATGTTTTAATTTATACTAATTGTATTAGATTGTGTTCTAGTATGGAAGGAGAAGAAAGAGGGGTGAACAAATACAGCATCAAAAACACTTTACCCAACTACGAGAACAGGTAGAAAGGGCACAAGACAGATCTGGGTTTAATACCATAGCTTAGAATTTATACTACTTTGGGAAACAGATTTAACCCTATCTTTTTTCTCCACTGTGAAATGAGCAAGCATATCTACGACAAGGTTTTGTGAGGGGTGAGGCTTGTGAGGGATTGGAGGGGAACATCACCAGACCCCACATGGTGCCCTACAGGAGGGCGATTCAGCAGAGTTTAATGAAGCTTTTACAAAGTTTAACGAAGAGTTTACAAAACTGTGGGCAGGGCTAAGGAGAGTGGAGGGGAGATGAGGCTTCCCTGGGTTAGCAGCAGAGGGAGCCCTCGCCAGGGGGGTGGTGAACAGAAGCTGGAGAGAAGTGTAGTAGTTAGTGTTGGAGCTCTTTGTGCACCTGGCTGTGGGTGGGGGCCCTCTGTAGAGCAAGGCAGCCCCCAGCTTGTAACCCCAGTCACGGAAGGCACCCCAACCTCCTTCTGCTTAACTCCCTGCCTCTCTGCCTGTGGTTCCCATGGCTGAAGCCTGAGGGCAGAAGAGCCCAGCCCATGCAGTCTAGACAGTGCGCCTCCTAGAACACAGAACCCAGTGGAGAAGTGTGAGGAATGGAGTGGAGAGGCCATCAGAAAATATCAAGCAAAGGCTTCCCAGATTTGAGTCTCCTTCCTCACTCTGGACCCACCCCCCTGACCCCCATGCTGATTTTGCTCACCAAACAATACTGGTCTCTTATCTGGAAATTTTTTAGCCACTCTTCTATCTTTTCGAAAAGACCACTCGAAAGGCATTCATTATTTTTTTTATATGATCCCCGTAGCATTTTATGAGGTAAATGGGGCAAGCAGTATTATGCTGAAGCTTGAGATTAATGGTTCTTCAAAGACCATAGAAGGTCCAAGGCTATAACCCAGATTCATGAGATCTGTGGGAGGCTGCAGAGACACAGAGGCTGACAAAGGTTATTTGACGATGTAAGCTAATGCATCGTAAATGTTACCGCCAGCCAGCCAGCCAGCTATGTCCACAGAGGAAAGCTGTACCTCCAAAAAGGGCTTTGACTCCACATATAATGAAGTATCAAAGTGTGTGTGTAGCATATATGCATTTATCTATCTTTATATTCCTTATAAGGAAATATATATATATATATATATATATATATATATATGCACGCAACAAAAGATACATATACTGGTTTGGGGGGTTTTTTTTAGATTTTATTTCTAAGTAAGCTCTATGCCCAAGGTGGGGCTCAAACTTAACAAACCTGAGATCAAGAGTTGCCCGCTCCACCAACTGAGACAGCCAGGTGCCCCCCAGTCTATATTGTTAATAAAAGAGAAAGAGAAAATCAGAACCAAGGAATGGAGCACAGTTCAGTGTGCTAATCATAAAAGTACCCTGGGGGCACGTGGGTGGCTGTCACTTGGGCATCAGTCTCTAGGTTTCGGTTCAGGTCAGGATCTCAGGGTCATGACATTGAACGCCACACCCAGGTCCATGCTTAACATGGAGTCTGCTTGGGATTCTCTCCCTCTGACCTCCCCCTAAACCTCAAATAAATAAATAAATAAAATCCTTAAAAAATAAATAAATAAAAGTTACTCTGGTTGCTGTGGCTAAGCTGCAGATTCAATTCTGAGCTTCTTGGGATCAGTAAATGAAACAATTCTCATTCTCAGAAAGGTAACATATTATTTTCTCAGGAGAAGAAAGTTTGGGGGGCTGTTTCCAGAAATAAAGTCTATAATAAATTTTCCTTTCAGATAAGACACTGAGTGACATAATGGACAGTGTCCTTGACAACACATTTATAATCAATAGAAACTGTTTTCCATGGCTATTTCTTGAAATCAGAGTACAACATTTTTTTAAAGATTTCATTTTTAAGTAATCTCTACACCAATGTGGGGCTCAGACCCACAACATTGAGATCAAATGTTGCCCCTGCAGAACATAAAATTTAAAGTACATGCCAGCAGGGCACCTGGGTCGATTAAGCCTCTGACTCTTGATTTCAGCTCAGGTCATGATCTCAGGGTCTGGGGATTGAACCCCGTGTTGGGCTCTGTGCTCAATATGGAGTCTGCTTAGCTCTCTCCCTCCCTCTGCTTTTTCTCTCTCTCTCTCTCTCAAATTGATAAATAAATATTTAAATTTTTTTTTAAATAAAGGACATGCAATGAAAGTGATTGTGGAAAAAGCTAAGATCATGTCAAAGCATAAACCTCCCTGGTGTTCTGATGTGGTCAGTGGTGACATCAGCGAACCTTGGGGAGGAGGGGAGGTAGCCCTTCCCTTTGAGATGATGTTCCCTGCAGAGCATTCCTATCAGTCAGGCTTTTGACTGGCACAGATAGCTGGAGGTTGTTCTGTCCATTAAGGTCTTCGCTGAATGCCAGGGGTCCCACGCTGCACCCTCCCCCCCACCACCACCAAGGA
The DNA here is from genome assembly GCF_964662115.1 of Mustela nivalis. Lineage (NCBI taxonomy): Eukaryota > Metazoa > Chordata > Mammalia > Carnivora > Mustelidae > Mustela > Mustela nivalis. Next base: position 84,565,918 of record NC_139031.1, read on the forward strand.
ACTCATGGGCATGGAGGCACAGAGCAGGTAGTAGGGCTGCTGAGAGTCTCCGGCAACAGCATTGTGACTTCTCACTCCTGGAGACCTCGGGCCCTGCAGTGGGCAGGTTAGAACTCGCTTGGGCCAGTGATGGGCAGTGCCTCCCTGCAACCCACCCCGCCTCCACCCCATCTTCCAGCACTTTGTTTTCCTATGGAGAAGGAGACAAACTGACTCCGGGATAGAAAATACTCTCCATATTCACCTCCCTCAAATACCAACCTCAGATACCACTACCCCAGAAAGGCCATAACGTGAGCCAGCGGGAAGACTCAACCTCTCACTGTTGCTGGGGTTACAGACCAGGGCTAGTTAGAGTCCCCTAACCTCTGAGTTTCAATGCAGATGAGATGAGAACGAACTTCAGGGGTGAACTTGAAAGGTTCTGATGTAGGAGCTGTCACAGACAGGCCCCTCCCAGCGCCAGGTACTTTAAAACAGTACCCCGAGCTTCCTGTTACCTTTCAGGTAGGTGGTATTATACCCATGTTAGTTTTCAGATAAGAAAATGGCATTCTGAGATGAGAGGCAATTGTCCAGCATCACACACTGAGAGGGCTGTATTTGAGCTGCACTCTCTCTGACCTGAAACGGAGGCTGACACCACCTCTCCCCTCCAGGCAGCAGAAGGCTTGATACTTGGCCTCTGTGATTTGAAGAAGAGCAGGTCTGGGCTCCCTGGCTACCTGTGGGGTCTTGCCTAAGTCCCAGACCCAGACTGAGTACTAGATCCCCATGTCCCTCAGTCCTGCAAGCTCAAAGCTGGACACGGATCTGAACCTGCCACACCCAGGGTCAGCTTTTCAAGGAGGTTGAAATCCCACTCCCAGTGGCTCTTAAAACAACCCAGAAATAGGTAGAACCAGATGAACAAGGCTCAGGACAGGAGAATCAAAGAGGTAAAGCTGTCTCTCTCTCTCTTTCTCTCTCTCTCTCTCTCTCTCTCTCTCTCTCTCTCTCACACACACACACACACACACACACACTCGCCCCTGCACATGTCCGAGCTGGGAGAAGAGTCCAGCTGCTAGCACTGCCCAGCCTCAGGAAAGTCTGAGGGAAGATGTTGTATAGCCGGGAAACCAAATGTCTGAGCACCCTTAAGCTAGCTCCGATGTGGACAGCTTAGCCCAATTACCCTGAGCAGGAGTCACGCTCTATTAACTGCCCGTCATTTTTGGTATACTGGCTTTTCCTAATTAGAGCCCTGACCTGCCCAAAAAAGGAAATGAAGAAAAGAAATGGCTTTGTGTTATTGATTTCAGATCACATTTTTTGTTGTTTTCCCTGATTTCCACTGGACTTATCTCTCTCCATCAAAAAATCCTATAAAGTGAGCGATGCCAAAATGATGAGTAGGGGTCTTGATCTTCTGGTTGGAGGCATTTCTTTTTATTCCTATGGGTGTATCCAACTGCATTCTGGTCAAATGAAATTGACTCTTTTTTTTTTTTTTTAATTTATTTGACAGAGAGATCACAAGTAGGCAGAGAAGCAGGCGGGGGGTGGGGCGGAGCAGGCTCCCCACCAAGCAGAGAGCCTGATGTGGGGCTCCATCCTAGGACCCTGAGATCATGACCTGAGCTGAAGGCAGAGGCTTTAATCCACTGAGCGACCCAGGCGCCCCTGAAACTGACTCTCTTGCCTCCATTTTTGATGAGTGTCTGCCCACACCTTGCGGTCACTGGCCAATTACAAATAAAGCAGTATAGCTAAAACCTCTGAGGCATTTCAGTGACATTGAAGGCATACCAGAATGCAAGGGCTGGGTTTTTAGACTCTTGTCTCTTCCACTGGCTCTCCTCTTCAGCTGGGACCTGTGTGGGAAAAGTCTTGGTTTGTATGGGGGCAGCATATGGTCAGGATGGCAGGGGGCAGCCAAAAAGGCGACTAACATTTATTGAATACCTCTGGCATGCCAGGCACCTTCCTTCAGTTATCACCTTTAGTTTTCACATAAGCCTTTGTGGAGGCTTAGTTTTCACATAAGCCCCTGATAGGAGTTAATGTCCTCATCGTAGAGGTGACAGCAGGGACTCAGACAGGTCAGGTGACCGGCTCACGCTCACACAGGGAGGCGCTGGCTGGGCCCGGATTTGAACCTGGTTCTCTCTGCTTACAAAGCCCGTTTTCTCTTCCTTCTGTCGTGCTCCTCTCTCCGTTTCACCCCTGGGAGAATCAAGCCCTGAACTCCATAAATTAGAATCAGCCACGTACTAAAGGCGAGCAGCCCTGAGGAAGTATCTTGTATTGGGCTGGACAGATCTCATCCTGATGCAGACAGATGTATTGCTCTAGGGGAAAAAAGTCCCCCCCCCCACTTTTTTTTTTAACTTTAGTGCCCTTCTTCATCTTGGCCCTACTCTTCTTTTTCCCACAATCCTGTCTTCATCCATCGTCCTAGCCTTTGTCATTCTTCTCGTCATTTCCAAAATCATCTCTCAATGCCCCTCCCCCGATTCCCTCTTCGCTGACTTCTTGCCCAGTCAAGAAATGGGTGGATGGAGTTGCAGTTAGCTTGTTAGTTAACAAGGACTGAATCACCTACTCCCTGCCAAAGAGAGGTCGACAAGAAAGCCAGCCATGAAGGGTGGGTGGCTCCTGGGACTGAGGGAGAAGTTTCCGAGCAGGCCTGCAGGGGTCGGGAAGGTTCCCAAGAGTAGTTCCCTCCTCCGAGATAACCCACCCCTTACACAGCAGAATCCTGTACAAACAAGCAAAACAAAACTCCGACCTCTACCCTTCGGATGTGCTTATGTTTATTCAAGAAAGGCAGTATGGTGGATGCCTGGGCAGCTCAGGTCCTGATCTCAGGGTTCTGAGTTCAAGCCCCGCATTGGGCTCCACACCCAGCGTGGAGCCTACTTAGAGAGGTGGGTTTTGTTGTGTTCAGGCTCACAAACTCTGGAGCAGCCGGACTGCCCACAGGAAGACCCCAGCCCCATCACCCGCTGGCTACAGGACCTCCGACAAGTTACCTAATCTCTCCACACTTCCTCTTGACCGTCTGTAAAATGGGGATAATAAGACCACTTGTCTCTCGGAATTGTTGGGATATACATGTTCAAGAAGTACCTGGATGGCAGCCTGGCACAACGTTAGCACTGTAGAACAGTGTTCTTCACTCGGTCAGCCGGCGTGTGTGGGGGCCCCCTCCGTGTAGGACTTCTGTGCAGGAACTCGTAACAGCACCTGACCGAGGGCCACCTGGCCGAGGTTAGCCTCAACAGCCTCGTTTTCCCGGGCCACCCACTCTCCCTCTGCCTCTCTGCCCCCGCTCCCCATGTGCACGCTCTCTCAAATAAATAAATCTTCTTTAAAAATAAAATGGGAGGTTGCCTGGGTGGCTCAGTGGGTTAAGCCTCTGCCTTCACTCAGGTCATGATCTCAGGGTCCTGGGATCAAGCCCCACATCGAGCTCTCTGCTCAGCAGGGAGCCTGCTTCCCCCCCCCTCTCTATGCCTGTCTCTCTGCCTATCTGTGATCTCTGTCAAATAAATAAATAAAATATTTTTAAAAATAAAATAAAATAACATGGGGACGGTGATAGCTGAGCTCCCCTCCCCCAGAGGGATGTCAGGAGAGTTCAATTCGATGGAAAGAGCTCATGTACATTACTTGCCATAATGCCCGGCCAGATAAATGTGAGCTATGATTACTCTTCCAAATGCCACTGGCATGCTACACAAGCCTTCTAGGGACCTATCCTTCCCTCTTTGGCTCCCCACACATGAGCCTTCTATAGGTATTTTCTTCTTTTTTTTTTTTTTCTTAACATATAATGTATTATTAGCCCCAGGGGTACAGCTCTGTGAAACATCAGGCTTACATGCTTCACAGCACTCATCATAGCACATACATTCCCCAGTGTCCACAACCCCACCACCCTCTCCCCACCTCCCAATAACCCTCAGTTTGTTTTCTAAGATTTAGTCTCTTGCGGTTTATCTCCCTCCCGATCCCATCTTGTTTCATTTTTTCCTTTATATCTCCCAAGCCCCCACTTTGCCTCTCAGATTCCTCATATCAGGGAGATGATATGGTATTTGTCTTTCTCTGATTGACTTATTTCGCTCGGCATAAAACCCTCTAGTTCCGTTCACGTCATTGCAAATGGCAAGATTTCATTTCTTTTGATGGCTGCATAGTATTCCGTTGTATATATATTCCACATCTTCTTGATCCATTCATCTGTTGATGGACATCTAGGTTCTTTCCATTGTTTGGCTCTTTTGGACATTGCTGCTATAAACATTCGGGTGCACGTGCCCCTTCTGGTCATTACATTTGTATCTTTGGGGTAAATACCCAGTAGTGTGATTGCTGCGTCGTAGGGAAGCTGTATTTTTGACTTTTTTGAGGAACCTCCATACTGTTCTCCAGAGTGGCTGCACCAGCTTGCATTCCCACCAACTGTGTAGGAGGGTTCCCCTTTCTCCGCATCCTCACCAACACTGCTGTTTCCTGACTGGCCATTCTGACTGATGTGAGGTAGTATCTCACTGTGGTTTTGATTTGTATTTCCCTGATGCCAAGTGATGTGCACTTTTTCATGAGTCTGTTGGATGTCTTCTTTGCAGAAGTCTTCCTACATTTCTGTAGGGCTTTCAGCTATGTAGAGCACACTGCCTTTGCCCACTGGCTTCACTGGGAGGGAGATCACAGGGTGGAAGCAAGGTCTGCAGTTGCCCCAGTTACAAAGCTGGTCTCGGGGTCTCAGCAGCCCTCAGAAGGTTGTGGGAAGGGCCTGATAGTGTTTCTATGGGGAAATGGTGGGAGGTGGGGGGTAGGTGAGCAAGTTTTTGGAAATCCCTCATGAAAACTGGCCCACAGAGCCCTCCCTCACTGACATAAGCACTGATGTTGGCGTGACCACAATGTCAGTCCGGAAATCTGATAGGACTTCCAAGAAATGTTATCTGTACATAGCTGGCAGGGCTCTGATCTTATTCCTCTAACTCTCTTTATTACTAAACTGTTCAAAATATTAACCTCGCTCTGGATATTCAATTAATTTGGACAAATCACAATTGATGCCAATTAACTGTACTGAAGAGCGTTTCCTCTCAATACTACAATTCACAATTGCACATAATTGCCATCTAATTTATTTGCTTTAATTAATATTTGATTTATCCAAAAAGAGATGGGAGAGATTTTTCAAGAGTGTCTTTCTGCCGACAGTGTTTTGGTGCCTAAAAGGGAACCTTTTGAACGTGAAGGTCATTCTTTCTTATGTCCCAGCGAGTTCGGTTTGGGGAGGCTCTGAGCAGTCACAATAGGAACATGGTGATCCGGGCTCATCCATTACCCCTAATTCCGTGACATTAAAACTCTGCAGTTTGATGGTCTTGCAGAGAATGATTTTACATGCATTTGTCCTCTCTGTTCATGAGTTGGAATGCTCGCTCCCCATAAGCAAGGCAGGCCCTGGCATAATTGTGCAGTCAAAATTTGGTTTTGCTGCTCGCTCTTTATGTCTCTTTCTTTGACCCCCTTACTGGTACCCCCTGCACCCACCCCCAGTTCCTCACCCCTCCCGCTACCCTTCCCCCAGCCCACCAGACATCGGCCAGCTCCACACTCTGGAAAAAATTTACTAGTCCTGGGTTCTGGCAAGTGATTAGAGCCCATCTGGGTGAATTAATTCAGAGGAAAATGTTACCTGCCTGATAATAGCTCCCAGATAATATAGCTCTATTTTAACCAAAATCTTCAAAGCTTTAGGCATATTTAAAAGTGATGGAACTGTTACTTGCTAGTAGCAGAGAGAAGACATTTTTCAGACCTCAACAAGCCTTTCGAATGCTTTAAATGAGATGACAAACAGAAACATTGCAACTCCACACACAATAAAGAGAGGCAGGAGGATTTCCAGTTCAGGATGCTACGGATCCAATCTATATTGCAAATATTTATTGATCACCACTGGTGTCCCACATTGCACCAAAGGCTAGAGATAAAAGAAGACGCACCCGATGTTTATGAAACTTTTCCCTCCCCAGTCTCCCTAAAATCATTTGTTTGCATGCTTCTCTCTCCAGCACCAGACTGTGAGCTCCTCCTGGGAGCTCTTCGTCATCTTGGGAGCCCCAATACCAGGCAAACAATTTAAATTCAATACTGAATAGAGGATCAAAATGAAGAACTCAAGGGTCTAATAACATTTGAGAAACACTGGCTTAAAAACATGTTTCTCAGGCAACCCACAGACTGGGAAATTTATTTGCAATTACATACCTGATAGGGCACTTTTATCCAAAATATATAAAGAATTCTTAAAACTCTGGGTGCCTGGGTTGTTCAGTCAGTTAAGCATCTGCCTGCAGCTCAGGCCATGATTCCAGGGTCCTGGGATCGAGTCCCGCATTAGGCTCCTTGCTCAGTGGCAAGTCTGCTTCTCCCTCTCCATCTGCTTCTCCCCTTGCTCATGCTCTCTCTCTCTAACTCTCTCAAATAAATAAATAAAATCTTAAAGTAAAAAAAATTCTTGAAACTCAACAGCAAAAGGGTGAGTAACGCAATTAAAATGGGCAGAGAATTTCAATAGCCATTTCTCCAAATGATACACACAAGATATACAGATGGCAAATAAGCACATGAAAACACACTCGACATCATCAGTCTTTAGAGTAATATAGATCAAAACTGCAAAGAAAGACCTCTTCCCAATCACCGTGATGGCTGGATTCAAAAAGACCATAACCAGTGGAGAAATTGAAACCCTCCTATATTGTTGATGCGAATGTAAAATGATGCAGACACTTGGGAAAATCGTTTGGAAATTCCTCAAGAAGTTAAACAGTTGCAGTTGAACCCGGCAATACTACTCCTGGGTATACAACAAAGAGAAATAAAAACACGGGCACACACAAAAACTCCCCAACAATGTTTAGAGCGGTTAGTAGAGCATTATCCATAATGGCCTTGGGGGTGGAAACAACCCAAATAACTCTCTGCTAAAGATTTAATTTTTTTTTAAAAATGGCTATATTCGTACAGTGGAATATTATTTGGCAATAAAGAAAAAAGAATGAAACACTGATTCATGTTACAGCATAGACGACACTTGAGACCATCATGGTAACTAAAGGAAACCAGTCCTAACGGACCATCTATTGCATGATTTCATTTGTATAAAATGTCCACAACAGGCAAATCCATAGAGACAGAAAGTAGATTAGTCTGGTTTCCAGGGCCTGCAGGGAGGGGAAAATGGGAAAGTATAGGGTGTTTGCAGTGATGAAAATATTCTACAATTAGTTAGTAGTGCTGGTTACACAACTCTATGAAAATATTAAAAATTAATGAATTGTACACTAGAAGACGTGACTTAGGGTAGGTGAATTGCACCCCAAAAGACTTATAATAAGAAAAGTTTTGGGGCACCTGGGTGTCTCAGTTTGTTAAGCGACTGCCTTTGGCTCAGGTCATGATCCCAGGGTCCCGGGATCCAGCCCCGCATCAGGCTCCCTGTTCAGTGGGGAGTCTGCTTCTCCTTATCCCTCTGCTGCTCTGCCTGCTTGTGTCTCTCACTCTCTCTGTCAAATAAATAAATAAAATCTTTAAAAAAAAAAAAAAAGTTTCTCTCCCATGGGACTTTTCAGTAGTAACAAATTCTCAAGGTTTGAGGTTCTCATTTGCCTGGGATCAAGGGTGTTCCAGAACATAGAACTTTCAGTGCTAAAACCAGGAAAGTCTTGGGTGGCTCAGTTGGTTAAGCATCTGCCTTCAGCTCAGGTCATGATCTCAGGGTCCTGGGATCTAGCCCCAAGTCGGGCTCTCTGCTCAGTGGGGAGTTGGCTACTCCCTCTCCCTCTGCTCCTGCTCTCTCTCTCTCTCTTTCTCTCTCTCTCTCTCCAATAAATAAACAAAATCTTTTTTTTAAAAATGGTAGTCTAAGGCAAACCATGCAATATTGGGGTAGGTCCCAAATATTTCCTTACACCAAAAAACCATTCAGTGTTTATCTGAAATTTAGGAATTCTTTATTTTTATTTGCTAAATCTAGTTTTATAAAAGGATCCAATTCCCCAAAATCAAGTTGAAGCAGAGATCTAGAATTAAAATGGATTAAAATCAAGGAGAGACCAAAAGAGCTTAAAGTTAAGAAAAAAGAGGTCCCAAAGCATTTTATAACCTTGGTCAGCGCTATAGCAAAATAGGTTTGTGGAAACCTCTTCAAGCCGAACTAAATAGCAACGGGTTCATATTGAGGACTTCCTAAAAAATGATATTAATAAATAATTACATGAAATAGTGTGTTTCTTAAAGGTGTTTAGTCTTGGATGAGTCTTAAATTAAGCTTCCTCCCAGCTGCTGAGTGCATGATGAATTGTATTATATGTGTCTATTTTTAGCTCACGAGTGCTTTGGCAGACAGATTGTTAAAAATAGAAGCAGGCCTAGTAGACGAGCTGGGGAGCTCTTCCTTACTGATTAATGAAAATGAAGCCAGTTCTCGGAGTCGGACGGTTGGAGGGAAGGTGTATGCCGCTGTGATCAGGTTAAAAGGCTGTGGCTTGCAATTTGCAAATTAGGGTGTCACGTGTCTCTGAGGCAGAAGATGGGAACACGGCTCTAACTCAAGCTCCCTGGAAACGCGCAGATACTGGGAGTAGAGGGTTTGCGTGTTTGATCAGGTGAGAGGCTGGTGGTATTTTAAGAATCACTTATGTTTCTGTCCTGTAGAGCTGCCTCTGTTGCGACTCGGTTCCTTGACTGTTCTGTTCATTGATGGGTCTTCCTGGAATTTTCAGCACACCCCTAGGCGGCCACTAGGGGGCACCAGAGTGTCCATCCCGAGGAAAGTGTGCAGGTCACTGAGGCTTTGTGGCTCGCTCCTGAGCGCCTAGGTGATCACGACAGCCTTCCCCTTGAGCTTTGATGCCCAGACTGCGCTTTTCAGCCGTGCCACACAGTGGTTGAACACGCAGATTTGGAGTCACCCAGGCAGGGATTCCAAACAGAGCTATATCTCCCACTTAAAACCTTTGTTGCTTCTTAATGCATGCACAATAATTATAAAATACCTCCCTCGGAGGAAGGTAATAGGAATTAAGTGAAATAGTGGCTGGGAAGTTTGGGATTGTTTTATTTATTTACATAATATCTACCCTCCCTCCCCCGCAGTGTGGGGCTTAAACTCATGACCCCAAGATCAAGAGTCACATGCTCTTCCACCTGAGCCAGCCAGGCACCCCGGTACCTGGAAAGTTCTTAAAACCCAATCCTGTGTCTGGTGTGTGATAAATGTTCAGTTCCTGGGTACACCCTGGAAGTCATAGGGTGCGGTCAGGTGCTAACAACATCAGAGAGAAGACATTAGCTTCGTTCCATTCCCTTCCGTATTGGCATCACTTCCCCCCTTCCTCTGTCCTTCCACAGGGACACTGAGACCTACTCCCTTCTGTCAGTTCGAAGGTCTTCATTCTGGCAGCTTGCCAAAAATGTCCTCTGTCCCTCAATGTTCATTCACTCTTGTGTACCCCAGTGTTTCCCAGTGCAGTTCACGAGCCACTTGCCTCAGAATCATCAGAACCAACAAGGCGGAATTTCTGGAGATGCAACCTAGGACTCTACATTTTCCTGTTTCCTAACTGACTCTTAGGCACCATATTCTTAGTGAATTGTTGTTGTTTTTTAATAGAGTTATAGAGCAGACTGATCTCGACCAGCTGTTGGGAGGGAAATTAGCTGATTATCTGATTAAAGTGATTCACCCTGAACTGTGAAGAACAAATAAACTCGCCTTTCAGGAGAATTTGCCTTCTGTCATTTCGCAAACCTTTACGAATTTCTAATTAGTGAACCGCATGGGATGGATGTTTAAAGAAAAGTGGCCTTACTTAGGACCCACTTCCTGGGGGTGGGGGAGGCTGTATATGCACGTTGAAAGGAAGGGTGTGGGACTCAGGAGCGCATCCCTCCTGCCCTCAGCCACCTGAAACTCCGTGCCAGGATGGCTGGCTGATGGAGAGGAGGGAAAAGAGGAGGAAGGGAAGTGGAAGGCAAAGGAGGAAGAATGGGAAATTGAGGAAGGTTTGAGAGAAAAGTAGGGTGGGGGAGGGGAAAGGGAACAGGAAGAACCCTCTCAAACAGCCCCTCCTCCACAGCTTTCGGTCCCCCCAAACTCAGGGGAAGACAGAATGGACTGATGGAGAAAGGACCCCCCTACTGTCCCTTCCACTCTCGACAGTCACGACTGACCCCTCTACTTTATTGGCTATTCGGTTTAATGTTTTAATATGAAGCTGCAAGGGGGCGGTACTTCACTTGTTCCTCTTTCCTGCTCCCAGGCCACTTCTCCTCCCTCTAAAGGCAAGCCTGGCATGGGCCCCAGTCCTTGCGCTTCCCTACTTCCCTTCTACAGGCCCTAAGAGTGAATTCTACTCTCATGGGTTTAAATACCATTGGTACAACTGATGACTCCCACCTGTGAATCTCCAGTCCTCTGCCTTGCACTCCAGAACCTTCTAACTGCAGACTCTCATGGCCACCTAGATGTCTAATGGCAGCTCACACCTTCAACAAGTACAAAACTACACTGCTGATTTTTCTCCAGAATAACCTGTTTCGGGATGCCTGGGTGGCTCAGTGGGTTAAGCGTCTGCCTTCAGCTCAGGTCATGATCTTAGGGTCCTGGGATGGAGTTCCACATCAGCAGGGAGCCTACTTCTCCCTCTGCTTGCTGCTCCCCCTGCTTGTGCGTGCTCTCTCTATCTCAAATAAATAGTAAAGTATTAAAAAAAATAATAACCTGTTTCCCCCCAGTGTCCCCCATCCCAGTAAATAACACCTCACTCATCCAAATGGATCAAAAACTTTGGAGTCATCCATCAATCAATCAATATCCCTCTGCCCCCTCCACACACAAACACACACACAGACACACACACACCTCATCCAAACTTTCACCGAATTCTGCTGCTGTACCTGAAGAATGCAACTTGAATCTGAGTCACATCTCACCACCTCCACCCCTGCCAGCCTGTCCGAGCCAACACTGCCTCTCACCCAGGACACTTCATTGCTTCCTGTCCTCTCTTCTTCCCCTGGTATCCTTATAGTCTAGATGCCACACACAGCCACCCTTGAACCTTGTATCTCCTCCCTCCCCTGTTCCCTAGCCTCCGATGACTTCTGATCACGTGAAAATCAAAGTGCTTTACCCTGGTCCTCAGCTCCAACAGGACCTGTCTCATCCACAATGTTGGCCCATCTCCCATCTCCAGCTACCCTGGCTTCTCTCTCTTCCTCCTTCCCTTGCCTTTGGGCAATGATGCCTCTCCCTGGAAGGTGGAGATGCCTCAAATGTCTTGTTCCCTCACTTGATGCAGAGCACCCTTCCCTGACCTCCCACCCCCAAGATAGCAACTCTCTTCTTACCCCGATTTCTTTTTCTTCATAGCACTTAAAACCACCTGATATATTACAGTATATATGTGTTTGCTTATTGTTTGTCTCCTCATTTGAATGTAAGCTCAGTGAGACTAGGACTTAATGCTCTTTTCCCACCACCCTAGTGCCTGGAACAGTGCCTGATACATCTTATGTGCTCAACTAATATTTGTTGAATGAATGAAACAAAACTACAAATGTGAGTACAGATGGCTACTGACAGGTGCTTTCCAGGTGACACTGAAGGTCCTATTGATTAGGAGAGTTGGAGGAAAGAATGGGATAACTAGCCCCTCTCTCTCCCAACCCCCGACCCTGTGTTGTTTTATGGCAGCTACTCAAAGATAAGACATGCCCCAATCTCATTCCCTATCTTAGTAAGTGGTCATTTCTGGAGTGCTGGATCTCCTCTTTGCAAACCAGAAAATATCTTCTTTATTCCACTAAGCACCATTACCAAGTCACAAAACTCAGCTCTTACCCACTTACTGTACATAAAACAGAGTTAATGAGATTAGGCAATAGGAAGCTTTTCTACTGCAAAATTATATTAATGGGATTCTCCCAGGGGCTAAGCTGCTCCCGCTCTGAAAGTTAAGCACATTCCAGAAATCACATTAAAACTCTTTCAGTCCTCCCTGGGTCTCAGGGGTCGAGGGAAGGGAAGCCCGATATAACTTCGCAAAGCAGCTTACTACGCTCACCGTTTGACCATGGGTGGGAGAATCTTCTTTGTGACTTTCTTCTTGTGCCTTAAAGAAATTTAGAGTATTTTCTCTTTTCATGCCAAAGCTTGTTATGCTGACAGGCATTTCCCATAAAATGGTCCCTGTAAAGATGAGCCTAACCTTGCCACACCAGTAGCTGCTCCACAGAGCAAAGCAGAAAGCAAAAGTGATTCCTTTGTAGGAAAAACCTGGAGTGAAGTAAGGTGATCATCTTATTTATGCTCTAAGAATATTATCTTAGCTTGAGCTCTCCCGTAGGCTGACCCTGAAACAAGAAATCAAGGGTGAGTAGTGTTGAGGAAGAGATCCCAGAAAACACTGGTAGGAGATGAGGAAGCGAGACAGGCCAGGAAGGGCATCCAGTGTACTATCATGCAGGCCACTATTAGAGTCACTGGAGCTGGATCCTGCCAGAGAGCTCTAGAAGCCCAGGGTAGGGAGGTGATATTTACGTGTCAGTTCTCATCAGTCATGGACAAAGGACTGGAGGGGGTGGGGGTGGTAAGGGACTGTGATTCCCTGACATTTCCAGTCTGCCATACAGATAGGCAGGGAAAGCTCTGGTGTCCAGAGAAACTCCTCTGGCAAAAAGATGGCAGCTGGACATTGGTCCCATGGACACTGACGTGGTCAAGCCCAAGGGGAAAATGACCGAGAACCAATAGCCTCTGCTCTGAGGTTTGGCTTTTCCAAAAAGCACTTGTGCCTTAAAAGGGGTGTTCCCCCTCTTAAAGTCAGCTTGGATGTGAACAAAGCTTAACAGGAGAACTGTGGAAAGTTTTCAGTGAGAAGTGAAATCCTGGGGATATGTTTGGAAGTGGGTCACCTTGGCTCAGGACTGGATCTGTTGGTGGGGCTTTCTGAGTTGGGCTTAAGTTTTGTTTGTGACAACCCTCAACAGCCTGAGAGTCAGAACAAGTTATAAGAGTGGATCTGATAGACCCAGCTGGAGAAAGCAGCCCTGGCTTTCCTTCTAGAAGCTCTCACTTCCCCTGGGGTAGCCATCAGAAGGAAAGCTACCTGCTGTGGGTTGACCGTCCTTCACAGAGCCACGCCGACCACTCTTTCCAAGACCCAGAACCTCAGACACATGTACACATACAAACCTGCTTACTCAGGGCACCATAAGAGTAGAAACACAGCACTGATCAATTTTTTCCTATTTAGACATGTTTTTAAGATACCTCATCCCTTTGAACAGTAGATGGTCTAATTATATAAAAATATATAATAGAAAAGCTCATACCTTCCAACAAACATTAAAGGCCTATCATGCACTAGATGTTCCATTAGGTCATGAGAATATGAAGCACCCAGGTCTTGTCACTGAGTCTTGCCCAGTGCCAGGAGGGAGAGTACACACTTGTAAGAGATACATAAGATTCCACTGCTGTCATTGGCATACGTGGGAACAACGCATGAGCAGTCATGTGTGGGCATGTAGCTACCAGAGGCCTTAAACCTTGACAATGGCTGGAATGCATTCTCAAAAAGCATTTGGGTATTGGGTTGAGTCTAAGTTTTCCAGGAGAAGGAAGGGAGGCTCCTCTCTAAATTGTTTTCATTGACTAATCTGTTCAAAATCCCCAAACTGACTTTTGAAAAGTCAAGCTCATGTCAGAAAGTCAGAGCTGAATAGGTAGAAGGTAAAGGAACAATCCTATGTGTTAAAGAGAGAGAGAAAGAGAGAGAGAGAGAGGGAGACTTAAATAAGTAAATTTTAAAGATCTTGTTGACTTCATTCAGTGATTTCCTGAATCAGGCAACATCTCATCCTGAAGATAGAAAGGAGCTCTGAAGAGCTGTACAATATGAAAGGCCTACATACGGAGAAGGGGGCAGAATAAGGAGGTTCCTAGCAACAAACGGACTGTTTGTTGACAAGGTCACCTTCCTTTAGGAGCCGGAAGGGGTCTGTCAGGCAGATTACCTCACTAGTGCTGACCAGTTCATTCCAGCCTGGGTTTAAGATTCCACTCCTAGAAAAGGAATTCAAACAGAAATTAAGTTAGGTATCAAGCCTTTGGTGACATGGGCTTAGCACAAGTAACTCCATTTGGGGTCTATTTTTTTAATACATGATAGCTTCACCTCAAATAGATAAGACTTGAGTCTGACCAAAGCCAGAAAGAGAATAAGACAAACAGGCATAAGTATACATAGTATTTAAACTCATAAAGGCAACCAACTAAAAACTGGGAGGAATGGAGGCAAATTCTCTTTTCTAGAAGAGACTCAGCAGATATTATCTAAACATGATAAATTAATAAATAGGGGACTATTTGCATACCATCTCAACTTTTGAAGGAGCTACTGTAATAAAACTGGAAGCTATGAAAAGAGAGCTTCTCCCCAGAGTAAGATTCAGTATGAGAAGCGGTGAGGTGAGGCGGCTCTTCTTATCACAAGACCATCCCCAGGGTTTGATTTTTTTTTTTTTAACAACATGCACAGAGTGCCTTGAAAAAATCAATTTAAACATTCAAGCGGCTACACTCCACCTAGTGTGTTGTACCCATCTCAAAGCTATGTGAGTGCAGTTTTTCTTATGAAGGAGCAACCCTAATTGTATTCTTTACAGGTCTTCTTTCCTTCTCTCTTCTCTCCTCATTCAGTCCTTGGGCTCTGGAAACATCTACAAGGAATATTTCACAGCTTAGCAGAATAGTGCCGAAGGCATCCCACTGCCCTAGCCCTGCGGAGCCAAAGGGAGACCCTAAGGAAGGCTCTAAATAGTGACAGGCCATTATTACAGACCTTATCTTCATCTGTGCCCCATTCCCTTCCTTCCCTGCACTACAACCCCCTGCGGAGCTCAAAGGGTTCAATGTGTTCAATGTGGAGCTCAGAGGGTTCAAGGGTGGCCTCCAGCTGTACCCCGCCCACAGCTCCAACTTGATGCTTACGCGTGGGGGCTGAAACCACACCCGGAAATGGGCTGTATTGGTCCCTTTAGAACAGGGTCAGTCCCTCCTCCTCGGTGGGTTCTGAACGCTTGTCTGGTGAAAACCTCACTGCCCAGAGCGGAGATAAATTGCTAGTGGGAAAGAACAGATTGCAAGCTAGAGTCCGCAGATCAAGCGACAGGGAAGCCTCCTCCGGCCAAAGCACCTCAGCAGCCAACCAGGTTCAGGCGAGCAGTGAACCTTGCGCTTGATTCCACGGTCTGTGTACCAGAGACACAGGCGATGTGAGATGGAATGTGGCTCGCGGGACAGCCTGTAGGGGGCGCTGCGTGTGCTTCCCCGCCCCTGGCGGAAGAGAACCGACAGGAAGGGGTGCGGGGAAGCTCCCCAGCCACGCCCTGTGTGCCTCACCCTCTGCCACAGACCAGAGTAGGCGGCCTTTGAATGTTCCTTTAATTTTTGTTAATGCCCGCACGATAGATAATTTCTGTTTCTGCCACGGTTGCTGGACACATCTGTTGAGCCTTTCTGCTGATCTGGTGCCATGCCTGTGTGTACCCCAACTTTCCTCTCCCGTTAGAGACCTCCAATTGCCAAAGTAACAACAGTCTTGGGGTTTTGTTTGTTTGTTCTGTTGTTTGTTTTTAAGAGTCTGTTTCGAATGGTCCCTGGATTGGCGTTCTGTTGTACTGGCCAAGCACCATTCCCCAGAATTCCTAATAAAGTCATCGAAGTCTGGTTGGAGGTTGGCAAGCCTTTCTAAGAGCCAGAAATCTGCTCCCTATCTCTGGAAGAATAATGTCCTATTACAGCGAACAAGCAACGGACAAAGGAGAAATGGGGTGTGCTGTGGAGAGCATTTTTCAGCCCTCCTATCTGTGACAGCCACCAAAGGCAACAATAATGAAGAAAAGAGATGAAATGTAGACAGGTCGATGGGAAACATGTCCCAGCCAGCTCTTGCGGGGACTTAAACAGCTCCTGCCCTGCTCTGCCTTCATTCTGGGATCCGCTGGCCTTGTTGAGTCACATTCAACACAAGCTAATCCTGCTAACCCGGAATCTGAGAAAAAGAAAGCGAGAGTTATTCTTTCCCATTGTTATGACTTCCTCCCGTCCTTAGGAGAGTGTTCTTCTGGTGCAGTATTTTGTGAATCAGTCAGAGATTTTCTTCGCAGAGCTCGTTCATTCAACAAGAACATATTGAGTGCTATACCAAGGAATGCATGGAGTGTATGGGGTGGGGGGTCTTAAGAGAGCTTACAAATCCACACATGACTCTCCTTTTGGTGTGCTCCCTTTCTTCTTCTTCTTCTTTTTTTTTTTTTTTCTTAACTGTGTTTTGTTTTTTAAGATTTTATTTATTTATTTGAGAGAGAGCATGAGAGGAGAGAAGGTCAGAGGGAGAAGCAAATTCCCCATGGAGCTGGGAGCCAGATGTGGAACTCGATTCCTGGACTCCGGGACCATAACCTGAGCCCAAGGCAGTTGCTTAACCAACTGAGCCACCCAGGCGCCCTGGTGTGCTGGCTTTTCACACCATCTCCTAACACCCTCTTGGAAAAACAAGCACAAATCCATGAAGACCCTGAAGATGGCACCATCTTTAATTTCGCTTTCTTTCCCAGGCATTTAATAATAGAGCATTTTTCTGATTATAAAAATAATGCATGCTCGGGGTGCCTGGGTGGCTCAATGGGTTAAACCCCCAGCTCAGGTCATGATCTCAGGGTCCTGGGATGGAGCCCTGAGCCCCACATCCGGCTCTCTGCTCAGTAGGGAGCCCGCTTCTCCCTTTCTCTCTGCCTGCCTCTCACTTGTGATCTCTCTCTCTAGCAAATAAATAAATAAATAAATAATTTTTTTAAAAAAATGCATACTCAGCACATTGCAAAAAAATATATATATATATATATATCAGACAATGCAGAAAGTAAAAAGCACCCTGAATCTATCATTCAGTTCAGAACTTAATTAGTGTAGTATGGGGTAGATCCTTCCATATTTTTTTCTGTGTATGTATAAACATATTTTCTTTTCAAAAAAGGATCACATATTCTATTTAATAACCTATTTTCATTTAATATATTATAGATGTCACTCCTTTAATTTGGATCTACACTCATTTTATTTATTTTTGGGGGAATCTACATTCGCTTATTTTAGAGAGCACGCGCAAGTGCGCATGCGCATAGGGGTGGGCGGCTGGAAGGAGAGAATCTTCAAGCAGATGCCCTGCTGAGCACAGAGTGCAGAGCCTGAGGTGGGCTTCGATCCCACAGCCCATGAGATCAAGACCTGAGCCAGAGCCAACAGACAGTCTCTCACCTGACTGAGCCTCCCAGGCGCTCCTAGAACTACATTCCTTTTAAATGGCTATATGAGCCTGGGTGGCTCAGTTGGTTAAGCAGCTGCCTTCGGTTCAGGTCATGATCTCAGGGTCCTCTCTCTCTCTCAAAATAATGAATAAAATCTTTTTTAAAAATTAAAAATAAATGGCAATATGAAAGTACCACAGTTTATTTAACATAATTGTAGGATCAAGTTTACTTTTAATTTTTTGTATGATAAACAATCTTATGTGTACAACTTTATTGTTATCATAGTATATTCAGAACATTTTTTACAAATGCTCATTAAATGCCATCCACTGGATTTCAAGCTCACAGCCTGGTATTATTTGACACTCCTGTCTCATCTGTATAAAGCAAAGAAAGGAGTAGAGTGACAGGCAAGACTATCTGAAGACTCAGAGTTATCCCAGTGAGCAATATCAAAGTAGAATGTTCAAGAAAACAGCAGAGCAGGATCCCATTGCCTTTGCTCTCTGTTATCTACTGAATTAGTTTTCATGTGGTAAAACAGAATTAATGATATTACCTGCCACTCAGGGGTACTGTGCAGATCACCTGGCCTACAGTCCGTGCTCAGTAGAGGTAAGTGTTATCATCATAGAGAAACCTGAAAATCTTAGCCAGTAGTCTCACAGGGAACAAGGATCACAGTTGATTTCTAGGCTTTTTGGGGAGATGTTCTTACTGGGGACACGATTTGACTCAGGGTATGACCACATCCATAAAACAGTAGACAGTCCTCTCCCACGGTTAAGTCTGTGGCCCTTCCCTTCTCCCCCAAGCCAAAGGCTTTCCCCGAAAGGGAGTTGTAATTCCAGCTCTTGGATGTCATCCTTAGTGCCCATAACACCCGCAAGAGTTATTTTTAAGTGCTCGATTCCAAAAAAGCCCTTAGAGACTATATGGGTTCTTTCTTTTCTTTTCTTTTCTTTTTTTCTTTTGAGAGAGAATGAGAGAGAGAGCATGAGAGGGCAGAAGGTCAGAGGAAGAAGCAGACTCCCCGCTGAGCAGGGAGCCCGATGTGGGACTTGATCCCAGGACTCCAGAATCATGACCTGAGCCGAAGGCAGTCACCCAACCAACTGAGCAACACAGGCTCCCCTATGTGGGTTTTTTGTTGTTTTGTGTGTGTGTGTGTTTGGTTTGGTTTTTGGTTTTGTGTGTGTATGTGTGTGTCAAAATAGTAAAAACTTCACAGGGAGGTCTTAGAACTGAGGCCTTTCTCATTTCTACTCTATTTCATCTCCTGTCTTTCCCCAGGGAGAATGAGTGTTAAACACTGACCTTGATTCCGCAAACAACCCCATAAAATAGGTACTATGTCCTATTTCACAGATAGGAATGCCAAAGCTATGGCAAGTAAAATTACTTGTCCACAGGTAGGAAGTGGCTGACCCAAGATTCAGACTTTTCTTTGATTCCAAAGCCCAAGTGCTAACAACCTTAAACTTGAAAGCGAATGAGAATCACCTGGGGATTAAGTCAAGCCAAGATCCTGGAATTTACATATTCCCAAATACGCCAATGATTGCAAACCGATTCAAGAAGATCCAGAGGCCACATATGGAGAAGCTCTGCCCTTGGCCATACAGCCTTTAGAAAGCCCGGTTCTGAGGCTGCTTTCTGTAAGGCCATCAGATTTTTATTCTCCTGGTCATCACCAAAGCAGCTTCACCAAAACTTCTGTACCCCTTGTGATGGATGTATTTTATTTGATGATGGATATATTTGCAGACTTACAAAATGGATCCCACAACCGTGGTGGGGACACCCCCGGTTTCTAGATGATTCTCTGTTACAGTCATCTGTATCATCTCCCCAGGAAAGAGCCAAATCAACTGCAGTGGCCTTTTCTTCTCTGGAATCCTAACCCACCACCCTCCATGCCATCATCATGCCTTGCTGGTACTGACCCAGTTGGCTTTGTTCCTTCACAACAGGTTTCTAATCTTTTATGTCAGTGTGACAGAACACGGCAAATTGGGAAGATCTGTGCTACTGTGTGTGTTAACAGAGGCAGCGTGAGGTACGACAGTCATTCAAAGTCAATTCCATGAAACCTTAGAGAACCGCCGAGGTACAATGCAGAGGAGAGGTGGGGAAGTAGGGAGAGCCTGGGTAGGGTGGCTTCGGACCCCAAGACCGAGGGAGCCGCCCTCAATTCTGTTTCAAGAGATTCCCTTGAAAGAAGTTTTTATCTGGGGGGCAGGGGAGTGGGGGAAGCTAGTGGAGAAAGAACACTAGTCTCGCCCAGAATTCTAATCCAGGTCTTCAGTTAACTAGCTGGATGACTTGGGGCAAACTTTGTCTCCCAGCCCTCAGAGGACTTACCCACAACAAAGAAAACCAAAAGGCTGGGGTTGTTGCTACCTATCTTAGTCTGCTAGGGCTGTCATGACAACTTGCGGTGGGCTGAGTGGCTTACACAACAGAAAGAGATTTTCTTACCAGCTCTAGAGGCTGGAAGTCCACAATCAAAGGTGCAGGCACGTCTGATTTCTCCGGAAGCCTCTTCCTTTGTCCCGCAGATGGCCATCTTCTTGCAGTGTCTTCACATAGCCTTTGTTCTATGCACGCTTGCCCCTCCCGTCACTTTCTTTTCTTAGAACGACACCATTCCTGTTGGATGAGGGCCTCCCCCATGACCTCCATTTAACCCTAATTACCCGCTAAAAGGCCCTATCTCCAAATATAATGCCATTTGGTGGGGAAG
The DNA here is from genome assembly GCF_964662115.1 of Mustela nivalis. Classification (NCBI taxonomy): domain Eukaryota; kingdom Metazoa; phylum Chordata; class Mammalia; order Carnivora; family Mustelidae; genus Mustela; species Mustela nivalis. The sequence goes on from NC_139031.1 coordinate 84,586,058, forward strand.
GCTTCAATCTATGAATTATGGGGGACACAATTCAGTCCATAGCTAAGCCGAAGGCTCCTTTCAAACAGTCCGAGGGGGCGGAATTACTGAGCACCAGCTCTCTGCTCACCCATGTTCTGGGTGTTTGGCACACAGAGGCTTACAAGCTGTGGCCTTTGCGCTCACAGGGCATGCTGTGTAGGATTAGGCAGCTCTGATAAGAGATGATGGGGACAGAACGCAGTCCTGCTGGAGAAGTGACTTGAGATGACATTTTCAGCAGCTAGAAAATGGAGGGAGGACATTTCCAGGAGCAGGAAGGAAGCCTTGGAGAGTCCATTCTGAGACCTGCAGGTCACATTAAATGGGCGGGGAGCGTAGTGTGAGGGAAGGAGCCCCCGAGAGGAGGCTGGAGGGGTGAGGAAAGGCCATGGAAGACCTCGTGGGTGGTGCTGAGCTACGGGGATTGATTACATAGCAAAGACTCTCCCCTAAAGCGTTTTCAGCAAAGCACAGTCTATTCAGTTCTGCATGATAGAAAGCCCTAAAATCCTCCAATTCAAGTGATCTCTGCTCTCCCTTGCCACTATGTCATTTGTGGCTAACCGATGTCAGCCAGTCAGTGATGGATCACACATTTACTAAATGCATTAATTCTTGGCTGCTTCTCTAGCAGGGGCAGTAGTGTGTGTGTGTGTGTGTGTGTGTGTGTGTGTGTGTGTGTGCTTGTGCGCACGTGTGCGCATGCTTGATCAGACCTTGATTATAAATTGCCTTCTGGGCTCTGCAGTCCACTTCCCTTTGGTCTAGAGAGGAAGCATACATCACACTTGAATGTCTTAGTTCATTACAACAAACACCCAAATAGATAATTAGGATGAGGGCTATTAAATTTGAGGTAATAATGGCAATGGAAAGCCTCAGGGTCCTGAACTTCCTGCTAACAACTCACTCAAGTCCATAGGTCCATATCCTGAGGAACAAAAGCTTCCCTGTTTCCAGAAAAGAGAATGAGTTTGGGTTTTGAAGAGCTGCACCTTACCATAATTTCACAGAAGCCTGTAGAATAGTTTGAAAGAAGAACAGGGGAGCATCAGCTGGGTTTTATTAGATAATTATTAACAAATCCCTTTTTAGTAGCTCAGATTTTAGCATCCTCTAAGAATTTTTTTAAGCTTTCTTTATTTAGTCTACGGCCATATCACCCTGAATGTGCCTGATCTTGTCTGATCTCAGAAGCTAAGCCGGGTCAGGCCTGGTTAGTACTTGGATGGGAGGTTTTATTTATTTCCTTGACAGAGAGACAGCGAGAGGGGGAAAACAAGCAGGGGGAGTGGGAGAGGAAGAAGCAGGCTTCCCGCTGAGCAGGGAGCCGGATGGATGCGGTGTGGAGCTCAATCCCAGGACAGGATATGACCTGAGCCGAAGGCAGATGCTTAAGGACTGAGCCACCAGGCGCCCCAGAATTTCTTTTTAAACAGTCCCTTCCCTCTTGTAAAGTCTGTGCTAGAAGAGGACAGGCATTAAATAAAGCAATCTGACACCCAAATACAGTTTACCAATATATGTCACACAGATGACATAATTAAAAACAATATCTTTCCCCCCAGAAAGCCTCGCCGTAACACTAGTAGAAAAAGAAAAATTCAGTGCTTAATACTGAAAAGCATTAAACCAGAATGTGATACACAGCACAGGCAACCTGCTTGTAGAGGGCAAAGACAGAATGCAATTTCACCTTTTTATAAAGCCAAGCAGATACAACCCATTACATATGTGTTTTCAGAATAAACGGTAGCAAGTCCTCAAGACGATTTATTATAGACCATTCACCCTAAATTTAGCTGGTTAATTGAGGGCGGGCATCTGTGTTAATTGGGTTCATGCACAGGAGAAATAAGCTTGCCTTATCTTCACGACAGAGGTGGTTTTGCAGCATGGAACAGGTACTGCTGAGGGGAGGCTCCCAGGTTCCCACGGAAACTGGGAGACGGGGTGGGGTGGGGGGGTCCCCTGGACAATTCTGTTTAAAAGAGATGGCTCCTGTCCTTGAGAAAGACATTCCTGCATCCTAAAGCTGCCAGGAGCCTTAGATAGTTTCTAAAAGGATTTACACACATTTCAGACACAGAGAAAAGGTACAACTGCAAGATTTCCACATGCTCCAAGAGAAGGGGAAGAGGGGACTGGGTGCTGACCTATTGAAACTGCAATCACTGTCATACCAACCAGGGGAAGAGTTCACAGAAGACTCACCGTGTGGGAACTTAGGTGATGCCCACCACAGCTGGATAGGCAAGACTAGTCCACCCCCGTCTTACACGTGTAGAAACTAGGCCAGGTCAGGTACCCAAGGTCACAGAGCCAGTAAGCAGTAAAACTGAAGCTCACACCCAGACAGTCTGTGTCCTGTGTCCCCAGACTGAAGCAGTGGGCCATCCTGTCTCCGGGAAAAGTAAATGTTTCTGTGATTTACTGTTGGTTAGTATATATACAAGGTATTTCTGGAATGCCATAGTGTTACTGTACATTTAAAGCAAGAAACAAACAACGAAAAGCAACCTGCCAACATTTACTGAGCTCTTCCTATTTGCCAGGTTCTCCTGTTAAGTCATAAATGCCTTACAAGCATCATCTCGGTCACAATCTTCAGGACAGCCTTGGGAAGGGGCACCCCCATTTTTCAAAGGAAGTACAGAGTGTGAAGTAAGTCTCTAGTGTTACCCAACAAGTAAATGGTGGAATTAGAGTTCAAAGCTAGAGAAAACGGCTTCACAACACATACATTTAGGGGTGCCTGGGTGGCTCTGTGGGTTAAAGCCTCTGCTTTTGGCTCAGGTCATGGTCCTGGGGTCCTGGGATCGAGCCCCATGTCGGGCTCTCTGCTCAGCGGGAAGCCTGTTTCCCCCTCTCATCCCCCACACCGTGCCCCTCCCCACCTCCACCTGCCTCTCTGCCTACTTGTGATCTCTGCCTGTCAAATAAATAAATAGAATCTTAAAAGAAAAAAAAAAGGAATTCTAAGCCAGAGAAAACGGCTTCAGAACACATACATTTAGCAATAATCTGTAGGCCTCCAAGAAAATCAGAAAATTTATATTATCCAGGAAGGCCAGTTGACTCTCAAGATAGTGTTTGGTGAAGAGAAAGCTTGTGAATGGAGCTTGTTGAGAGAGAAAGAGAGGGAGGGAGAGAGAGACCAGGCTGCACAGGGAAATGATAGAAATCATCAGTCTTTCCCTGAACAGGAAGGCAAGGAAGCTCAGAAGGAGATGTGTGAGGCTGAATATTCAATATCAGCTGAGACAAATTTATTATTTTGAGAAGACGGCACATAGTTGGGTGGCATGATTTGCAATTCCGTGTGTGATAATACTCAGTTTGGTTTTACTTTTATTTATATTTGTAAAGGATGGTCATGACCACATAGTGAGGTGTTAGTCATGAGCTAGTTCATAAAATGGAAAGGCAAAGCAATCATGAAAAATTTCCGAAGAGCACAGAGAAGTCGCTAAGCTGGGGCTGGCCCATTAAGATTGACACGAGATTTATTAGTTCTTGTGCACTGCACTAAGAATTGAGGATGCGGACATCCTACCCTGCCATGCATATGTTTCTTGGACTTCCTTAATAAAAGCCTTTCAACCTGTATGCAATATGGAATGGCTTCATCTTAAAAATGGACAGTGTCGGTTATTAGGATGGAGAAACCAGCACCTGTTTTCTTGCTTGCAATAGATTCTGCAGTGTTTCTCAATGGGGAGAAGAAAAGAAAGAAAAGAAATGTTCATGAATTAATCATCTAAATGCCTTCTCATGAATTACTTCCTAGAAAAGGTCATGTGAGAAAGCGTTGAGCCTGATGTCAAAGTCCAGTCGTCTGCTGCCTGCAGAACTAACACACAATTATCAGCACCTGATTCTTGGACCACTTTCTGGCCCTTCTCAGTTAAGAAGATCTACAGGAGTAGCCAGAATAGTTTAGCAAATCTCCTCCAACTCTCTGTGTTAACATCAGTATGTCAGATCGAAAGGGAGGTAGGACACAGAAGAAGATAGGGAGAAAAGCAGAGAATATCAGCTTTTTTTCAAAAGTTTACACTTTTATACTTTATACTTTTATACAAAAAGTTTGTACAAACCCAGTGGGGGGGCTCCAACTCACAACCCCAAGTTCAAGAGCCGCAAGCTCCTCCAACAGAGCCAGCCAGGCACTCTGGTGTTCTGTTTTCTTTTGTTAAAGGAAAAGAAAAACTAGGGGAAGAAAGGAAGAAAATGTGGTAAGACTGTCTCCGATGGTACATTTTTCATTTCCCAGATACCTCTTCACGTATTTATACTTCTGTATATTTAGTTAAAGCCAAATGTTAAAAGCGCTGTCTGTGGGCTGAGGGTAGGAGTCACTCACCCTCTTCTCCTTCATGGTGGTGTGGAAGCCACGGGGAGTCACCAGAGATCCACACTGAGTTTGCAGGCCACTGAGTACCTCTACTGGTTGCTTAGGATTTGTTTGGTCAGGTTTTCCATGGATGCCTGTGCCTGGTTTGGTTTTATTCAACAAACAACCTTTGAGCCCCTGTGATCCACCAGGCGCCTCATTAAGCTGGGAAGACAACAGTGAAGAGGACACAGTGTCTGACTCAGAGAGTGCAGCCCAGAGCCTTGGTGTCACCTGGGAGATAGACATGCAGATTCTCAGGCTTTACCTTGGATCTACGGAATCCCAGTCCGCATTTTTAACAGGATCACCAGGCGATTCTGAGACAATATTGAAGTTTGAGGAGCACTGACCTGGTGGGTCACTGGCAGGGACAGGGGGATCCTCTATTTCTTAATTCCTCCGTTGTATCAACCGAGGAAGAATTCCCTGAAAATTTTAGCCGAAATGTATTTATTTGGGCATTTAGAATCGCAATTCGGGAGACACAGACTCAGGTAGAAACCTGAACTCTTGTTCCAAGGAAGACAACAGAAGGGGCAGAATTGTAAAGGCTAAAGGTCAGGAGTACGGTTTTTATATAAGTCCTCTGTATAAAACAGAGATTGGAAGTAGGTTATAGTTAACCTATAGTAGGTTATAGTTAACCTACTATAACCTACTTCCAATCTCTGTTTTACCCAGAGGGGACTTGGGTAGATCAGTGAGTTAAGTGTCTGCCTTTGGCTCTGGTCATGATCCCAGAGTCCAGTGGTCAAGCCCCACGTCAGGCTCCCTGTTCAGCGGGGGATCTGCTTCTCCCTCTGCTCCCTCTGCGTCTCCCTCTGGCTTGTGTTCTTACAAGCTTCTCTCACTCTCAAATAAATAAAATCTTTTAAAATGAAAAAATGGTAGGTTAACTGGGATTGGTTGGGTTAATATGTAAATGAGGGAGGGAAACCTGTGGAATCAGTGGCTCCTTTTGGAAAAATGCTAATGATTCAGGTGTCAGGGTCAGGCGGGAGTTAAGTCCCAGCTAAGGTCTTGCAGCTGGCAAAAAGTTCAAGGTTCCTGGGATGCAGATGTGAATAAATTCCTCCTCCCTTATGGTCTCCTGACCCCATTTTAAAAAGAGACTCTCTTAGCTAGACTTGTTTGCTACATCTTGAAATTTCCACTTATAATTGGTTCAGCAAGTATTTACTGTTATAAATCAGGCCCTAAGTGCTGGGGGTACACTGTGAGCAAGACAGAGGAGGTGCTGAGAGCCTGGAGCTCACATTCTGATGCAGGGAAAGAATAGAAAACAAGAAAATATATGGGATAGTTAAAGATTGTGAGTAGTTCTATGAAACAAATAAACTGAAAATATGGTAGAAAGAAACCAGAATGAACTATTACAGAGTGCTAGAAGTCTTCAGGAGTAAGTTATCTCCATTTTCTATCTTGCTTTCTCTTCTTCTTATCTTTTTAAAAAGATTTCACTTATTTATTTGATAGAGAGAGACAGCGAGAGAGGAACACAAGCAAGGGGAGTTGGAGAGGAAGAAGCAGGCAGCCCAACACGGAGCTCGATCCTAGAACCCTGGGATCATGACCTGAGCCAAAGGCCGATGTTTAACGACTGAGCCACCCAGGCACCCCTTGCTTTCTCTTCTAAAAATGTAAAAAAATGTAAATAGTCTTGGGTCCTACCTGAAAAATTCAAAGATTATAATACAGTAGATCCCCCCCCACCCTTATCTGCAGAAGTTATGCTCCAAGACCCCTGTAGATGCCCGAAATCACAGACTGTACCGAACCCTCAAAATGTATGTGTGTATATATATATGGTTTTTCCTAATCATGTGTAGCTGTTGTAAAGTCTAATTTATAAATTAGGCGCAGTAAGAGATTAACAACAGTAACTAACACTAAAACAGAACACTTATAACAATACACTGTTATAAAAGTTCTGTGAATGTGGTCTCTCTCCAATCTTGGTATCCTGTATTCATCCTTCTTGTGACAATGTGAGCTGATACAATGTCTATATGACGAGATGAAGAGACTTAGCAGCCCTTGTGACACAGAGTGAGGCTACAGTTGACCTCCTGATCATATGAAACCACAGAAAGCGAAACCATGGATATGGGGGAACTACTGTATTTTTTCCTCCTTTCCTTTCTCCCAACTCCCCATCCTTCTGCCTTAGGAGCAATTACTAGCAATGCAGATGTCACCAAGCAGGCAGTCACATGCACTCACTCAGTCCCAAATAAAAACTTGGAAGCAAAGTACATTATAGCACCCAGAGAGAAGTGCTGGGCCTTTCTGCTTAGGGTAAGAAGACATTAGAGAGTCTAGACAAACTGGTGACTGGGAGGTAGCTTCCTATCCAGCTGTCTTCCTGTAGCACTGTGGTGAGGGGTGGGGAGTGTGTTGGTGGGGGCTCTGAGTGGGACGGTGGTATGAAAGTAAAGATTTAGCCAGTAAAGATGAAGTATACCCTGGCTTTCATCAACCACTGGCCAATTACACAACAAACAACTCCAACAAATTCAGACCCTCTAATCACCTACAAAGCTAGTGGTAATCAAACTGCAGCCAAAATAGTATTGGACTTTTTTTTTTAATTTTTTATTTTTTATAAACATATATTTTTATCCCCAGGGGTACAGGTCTGTGAATCACCAGGTTTACACACTTCACAGCACTCACCAAAGCACATACCCTCCCCAATGTCCATAATCCCACCCCCTTCTCCCAAACCCCCTCGCCCCAGCAACCCTCAGTTTGTTTTATGAGATTAAGAGTCACTTATGGTTTGTCTCCCTCCCAATCCCATCTTGTTTCATTTATTCTTCTTCAACCCACTTAAGCCCCCATGTTGCATCACCACTTCCTCATATCAGGGAGATCATATGACAGTTGTCTTTCTCTGCTTGACTTATTTCGCTAAGCATGATACCCTCTAGTTCCATCCACGTCGTTGCAAATGGCAAGATTTCATTTCTTTTGATGGCTGCATAGTATTCCATTGTGTATATATACCACATCATCTTTATCCATTCATCTGTTGATAGACATGTAGGTTCTTTCCATAGTTTGGCTCTTGTGGACATTGCTGCTATAAACATTTGGGTGCATGTGCCCCTTCGGATCACTACGTTTGTATCTTTAGGGTAAATACCCAGTAGTGCAATTGCTGGGTCATAGAGCAGTTCTATTTTCAACATTTTGAGGAACCTCCATGTTGTTTTCCAGAGTGGTTGCACCAGCTTGCATTCCCACCAACAGTGTAGGAGGGTTCCCCTTTCTCCGCATCCTCGCCAGCATCTGTCATTTCCTGACTTGTTGATTTTAGCCATTCTGACTAGTGTGAGGTGATATCTCATTGTGGTTTTGATTTGTATTTCCCTGATGCCGAGTGATATGGAGCACTTTTTCATGTGTCTGTTGGCCATCTGGATGTCTTCTTTGCAGAAATGTCTGTTCATGTCCTCTGCCCATTTCTTGATTGGATTATTTGTTCTTTGGGTGTTGAGCTTGCTAAGTTCTTTATAGATTTTGGACACTAGTCCTTTATCTGATATGTCGTTTGCAAATATCTTCTCCCATTCTGTCAGTGGTCTTTTGATTTTGTTAACTGTTTCCTTTGCTGTGGAAGAGGTATTGGTCTTGATGAAATCCCAACAGTTCATTTTTGCCCTTGCTTCCCTTGCCTTTGGCGATGTTCCTAGGAAGATGTTGCTGCGGCTGAGGTCGAAGAGGTTGCTGCCTGTGTTCTCCTCAAGGATTTTGATGGATTCCTTTCTCACATTGAGGTCCTTCATCCATTTTGAGTCTACTTTTGTGTGTGGTGTAAGGAAATGGTCCAATTTCATTTTTCTGCATGTGGCTGTCCAATTTTCCCAACACCATTTATTGAAGAGGCTGTCTTTTTTCTATTGGACATTCTTTCCTGCTTTGTCAAAGATTAGTTGACCATAGAGTTGAGGGTCTATTTCTGGGCTCTCTATTCTGTTTCATTGATTTATGTGTCTGTTTTTGTGCCAGTACCATGCTGTCTTGATTATGACAGCTTTGTAATAGAGCTTGAAGTCCGGAATTGTGATGCCACCAACTTTGGCTTTCTTTTTCAATATTCCTTTGGCTATTCGAGGTCTTTTCTGGTTCCATATAAATTCTAGGATGATAGTTCCATTTCTTTGAAAAAGATGGATGGTACTTTGATAGGAATTGCATTAAATGTGTAGATTGCTTTAGGTAGCATAGACATTTTCACAATATTTATTCTTCCAATCCAGGAGCATGGAACATTTTTCCATTTCTTTGTGTCTTCCTCAATTTCTTTCATGAGTACTTTATAGTTTTCGGAGTATAGATTCTGTGCCTCTTTGGTTAGGTTTATTCCTAGATATCTTATGGTTTTGGGTGGAATTGTAAATGGGATTGACTCCTTAATTTCTCTTTCTTCTGTCTTGCTGTTGGTGTAGAGAAATGCAACTGATTTCTGTGCATTGATTTTATATCCTGACACTTTACTGAATTCCTGTATAAGTTCTAGCAGTTTTGGAGTGGAGTCTTTTGGGTTTTCCACATATAGTATCATATCATCAGCAAAGAGCGATAGTTTGACTTCTTCTTTGCTGATTTGGATGCCTTTAATTTCTTTTTGTTGTCTGATTGCTGAGGCTAGGACTTCTAGTACTATGTTGAATAGCAGTGGTGATAATGGACATCCCTGCCGTGTTCCTGACCTTAGTGGAAAAGCTTTCAGTTTTTCTCCATTGAGAATGATATTTGCGGTTGGGTTTTTCATAGATGGCTTTGATGATATTGAGGTATGTGCCCTCTATCCCTACACTTTGAAGAGTTTTGATCAGGAAGGGATGCTGTGCTTTGTCAAATGCTTTTTCAGCATCTATTAAGAGTATCATATAGTTCTTGTTCTTTCTTTTATTGATGTGTTGTATCACATTGACTGATTTGCCGATGTTGAACCAACCTTGCAGCCCTGGAATAAATCCCACTTGGTCGTGGTGAATAATCCTTTTAATGTACTGTTGAATCCTATTGGCTAGTATTTTGGTGAGAATTTTCACATGTGTGTTCATCAAGGATATTGGTCTATAGCTCTCTTTTTTGCTGGGATCCTTGTCTGGTTTTTGGATCAAGGTGATGCTGGCCTCATAAAATGAGTTTGGAAGTTTTCCTTCCATTTCTATTTTTTGGAAGAGTTTCAGGAGAATAGGAATTAGTTCTTCTTTAAATGTTTGGTAGAATTCCCCTGGGAAGCCGTCTGGCCCTGGGCTTTTGTTTGTTTGGAGATTTTTAATGACTGTTTCAATCTCCTTACTGGTTATGGGTCTGTTCAGGCTTTCTATTTCTTCCTGGTTCAGTTGTGGTACTTTATATGTTTCAAGGAATGCATCCATTTCTTCCAGATTGTCAAATTTGTTGGCGTAGAGTTGCTCATAGTATGTTCTTATAATAGTTTGTATTTCTTTGGTGTTAGTTGTGATCTCTCCTCTTTCACTCATGATTTTATTTATTTGGGTCCTTTCTCTTTTCTTTTTGATAAGTCTGGCCAGGGGTTTATCAATCTTATTAATTCTTTCAAAGAACCAGCTCCTAGTTTCATTGATTTGTTCTATTGTTTTTTTGGTTTCTATTTCATTGATTTCTGCTCTGATCTTTATGATTTCTCTTCTCCTGCTGGGCTTAGGGTTGCTTTCTTGTTCTTTCTCCAGCTCCTTTAGGTGTAGGGTTAGGTTGTGTACCTGAGACCTTTCTTGTTTCTTGAGAAAGGCTTGTACCACTATATGTTTTCCTCTCAGGACTGCCTTTGTTGTGTCCCACAGATTTTGAACTGTTGTATTTTCATTATCATTTGTTTCCATGATTTTTTTTCAATTCTTCTTTAATTTCCCGATTGACCTATTCATTCTTTAGAAGGATGCTGTTTAGTCTCCATGTATTTGAGTTCCTTCCAAACTTCCTTTTGTGGTTGAGTTCTAGCTTGAGAGCATTGTGGTCTGAAAATATGCAGGGAATGATCCCAATCTTTTCATACTGGTTGAGTCCTGATTTAGGACCGGGGATGTGATCTATTCTGGAGAATGTTCCATGTGCACTAGAGAAGAATGTGTATTCTGTTGCTTTGGGATGAAATGTTCTAAATATATCTGTGATGTCCATCTGGTCCAGTGTGTCATTTAAGGCCTTTATTTCCTTATTGATCTTTTGCTTGGATAATCTGTCCATTTCAGTGAGGGAAGTGTTAAAGTCCCCTACTATTATTGTTGATGTGTTTCTTTGATTTTGTTATTAATTGGTTTATATAGTGGCTGCTCCCACGTTGGGGGCATAGATATTTAAAATTGTTAGATCTTCTTGTTGGACAGACCCTTTGAGTCTGTCCAATATCAGAGTCCTTCCTCATCTCTTATTATAGTCTTTGGCTTAAAATCTAATTGATCTGATATAAGGATTGCCACTCCTGCTTTCTTTTGATGTCCATTAGCATGATAAAATCTTTTCCACCCCCTCACTTTAAATCTGGAGGTGTCTTCAGGCTTAAAATGAGTTTCTTATAGGCAACATATAGATGAGTTTTGTTTTTTTATCCATTCTGATACCCTGTGTCTTTTAATTGGGGCATTTAGC